>NC_057388.1:24052785-24352785 GCF_019320065.1 Cervus canadensis | reverse complement strand
AAGTGTATAGTTCAATATTGTTGAGTATACTTACATGATTGTAAAATAGATCTCCATAACTTTTTCATCTTACAAATTTGAAACTCTATACCCATTAAAAACAGTTCTTCCTTTCCCCTTCCTCCAAGCCTAAACCCCTTCTACTTTGCATTTCTATGATTTTGACTTATTGAGGTATCTCATCTAAGTAGAATCATATATTTGTTCTCTTTTTTTTTTCCCCAAAGTTTAAGCTTTAATTTTGTATTGGGGTATATAGCCAGTTAACAATGCTGTAGTAGTTTGAGGTGAATAGAAAGGGAACTCAGCCATACATGTGTTTGTCCTCTTGTAACTGGATTATTTCACTTAGCATAGTGCCCTCAAAGTTTATCCATGCTGCAGTGTGTGACAGGATTTCTTTCCTTTTTTCGGGCTGCATAGTATTCCATTCTAAGTATATATCACACTTTATTTATGCATTTATCTTTGGATGGACATTTGGGTTGATTCCACTTCTTGGCTATTATAACTAACACTATTTTTGGTGTAGGTATGCAAATATCTCTTTGAGGCCCTGCTTTTAATTCTTTAGGATATCTACTCAAAAGTGGGATTTCTGAGTCATATAGTAGTTTTATTTTTTATTTTTTGAGGTACTCTCGTGCTGTTTTCCATAGCAGTTATACCATTTTACAATCTCATCATCAGGGTTGGAGCAAGGGTTCCAGCTTCTCCACCTACCCACCAATATTTGTTTCTTTTTTGTTTTGTTTAATAGTATCTGTCTTGATGGCTTTGAGGTGATATTTCATTGTACTTTGGGTTTGTATCTCTCTGGCAGTGATTTTGCGTGATTCTGAGTATTTTCATATGCTTGTTTGCCATTTGTATATCATATTTGGAAAAATGTCTTTTTAAGTCCTTTGCTGATTTTTAAATTGAGATTTTTGCTGTTGTTGAAATTGTAGTTCTTACACCTCAGTTAGTAAAGAATCTGCTTGCAATGTGGGAGTCCTGGGTTCAATCCCTGGGTTGGGAAGATCCCCTGGAGAAAGGAAAGGCTACCCACTCCAGTATTCTGGCCTAGAGAATTCCATGGACTGTATAGTTCATGGCTTCGCAAAGAGTTGGACATAACTGAGCAATTTTCATGTTTCATATATTCTGGATACCCCTTATCAGATAAATGATTTGTAAATATTTTCTTCTATTTCATAGGTTGCCTTTTTATTCTGTTTGCTGTGTATTTTGATGAACAGAAGTTTTTAAGTTTGATGTAGACCCATTTGTTCACTTTTTACTTCTGTTTCCTATGAATATGCATTTGTTCTTTCAGCACTTTAACAAGTTCTTTCATTGTATTCCAGTTTATATAGTTTCTGATGAGAAGTCTGTGATATTCTTAGCTTTGTTTCTCTGAATTTAATGTGTCTTTATTCCTCTGGCTCTTTTAAAATACTTCCTCTTTATTAATGGTTTTAAGCAGGTTGATTGTTTTCCTTTATTGTGATTTTCTTTGTTTTATTCCTTCTTGGATTTTGTTGAGTCTCTTTGTGAATTTATACTGTTCATCAATTTTGGAATATTTTCAAACATTATTTCTTCAAATATTCTTTTCATTTTTCCTCCTTCTCCTTGTGGAACTTCAATTAGTTATGTTAAAGCTGTTAATATTGTTCCATAGATCACTAAAACTTGTTTAGTTTTTAGTGATTTTTTCTCTTTATGCTTCATGTAGATAGTTTCTACTCCTGTCTTCACATTTGCTGATGTTTTCTTCTCCATGTTTAATCTGCTGTTGATCCCATTCAGTAAAATTTTTATTTCTGACACTGGATTTTTTTGTTTGTTTGTTTATTTGTTTACTGACTTTTTTCTTGGTTATGGTTTATTTTCCTTCTTTTCCTGTCTAATAATACTTTTGGATCAGGTTGAGGACCAAGTTTTTCTGAGTCTTTTTTTTAAATAATTATTTTTAAAAATTTGTTTTTTGGCCACGCTGTGTGGCATGTGGGATTTGAGTTTCCCCACCAGGGATTGAACCTGCATCCCCTGCAGGGGAAGTGTGGAGTCTTAACCACCGGACTGTCAGGAAAGTCCCAGCATCAGTGTTTACTGTATAAGGCCGGATAAAAGATTATTATGGATTGAATTTTGACCAAAATTTATAGTCTTATCCCCCAGGACTTCAACACGTGTCTTTCTTTGGAGATAGCATCTTTGTAAAGGTAATCAAGTAAAAATGAGGTCATTGAGATGGGTCATTGTCCAATATGACTGCTGTTCTGATAAAACGGAGAAATTTGGACAAAGAGATACATAACAGAGGGAATATGATGTGAAGAGACAAAGAGAAGATGTCCATTTTAAGCCAGAGAGTGAGGCTTCAAACAGAGCCATCTCTCAAAGTCCTCAAAAGGAACTGACCCTACCAACAGCTTGATCTCAGACTTCTAGCCTCAAAAACTGGGAGATAATAAATCTCTGTTTTAAACCACTCATTCTGTGGTACTTTGTCATGGCAGCCCTTGGAAACTAATACGAGCGTTTATGCAGAACTGCATGTTGTAGACTGACTTGGTAAGAGGAAGAGGCAAGTCAGGAGCAGTGGGCTGCCGTGGAAGCTCGTGGACGCTGTCTGTAAGATAGGCGGCAGGCAGTGCTCTTTCTTACCCAGTTTATGGGTGGAAACAAATGCCACCCAGACCGAGCAGAACAGGGCAAGGCAGCAGGCCTTGCCTCAGGTTTACTAAGAGCTCACTATTTTTTGCTTATCTGATTGAGAAGGATTTAGAAGGAAAAGTAGAATAAGACTTGAATTTTCTGTGTGAGTTGTGAGGGGATTTGATGGCTTCAAAAGAGATTACTTGGAGTGCATAGATGGTTTGAAAGAAAAACACATAAATACTCTAAACTTTGCCATTGGCATTTAAGAAACTTAATATCTTACTGCAGCAGGGTCACTTTATACTCCAGTGCTCTGAAGGATTATAAGATGTATGGAGCATGTATAAATCTTATTTTAATTAAATGCTTAGGACTTCTAAGGGTCTGCTCTGTTTCACTCTCTGCTTTCTCTCTCTCTCTCTCTGAATTATGTGGGTGACAGTGGAGATTTTTTGATCCCTGACTCATCCTTTTACCTACCTACTCTTTTGTTTATAACGAAAAAAAATTTTTTAGGCAGTTGAAATGGGAACTGTCTTAATATACAAAACAAAGAAGGAGGTCCAAATGTTACCTCCCAAACAGACCTTATTAAGAGAGGGAGTAAAAAGCCCCCAGACATTCACTTTAGGGCAGAGTGAGGCAGCTGGAGAGACCCCTGGGCTCTCAGCAAGCAGTCTGTTACAATGGATGTCATGCCCACTACGCTGGCTGGGATCGAATTTAAAACTAAGTTGGTCAGACTTGATTTCATTACAGCAGTTCCTAGGCTGAGAGGAGTTAAACCAAAGAGGTTTTCATTAATGTTCCTTCTCCCTGAAGATTTTTTAGACTTGCTGTTTCAAAGAAAGCTGGATACCACCATGAGCCAAACTATTTAGTGAGATGTTTCTCCTCTGGGAGAAAGCCCTTTGCTTTCTCAAATGTCAAATGTTACTCATCCCCACTTTGGCTCTTGTAAGTGTGTGTAGTCCCTTCTTTTTGATTTTTCATTTGATAATGTTTTCTTCTATTAGTAGCTCAGGGAACTTTTACTTGCCGTTTGAAATCTAACCCTGGTACACAAAGGATGACTAATCCTACTTACTGGAATTTCAGTGTTTTCATCAAAGCTGCAGTTTCCATTTCCAATTTTATATAATAAGGGCAAAATACCAACTGGCAAACATACTGTTTTTCTTTGTCGATTGGTATACATCACAATATCTCCTGAGCTGTAATTAAAAGGGAAGTTTCATAATGGTGATTTTAGCAATTGAAAGAAAACTGTATCCAAGTGTATTTAAAGAGAGAATGGCTCATGATCTGTGTACACAGTTCAGATATTTGCTCTGAAGCACTTAGAGTAAACCTTGAAGCTGCTTTTTTTTAAAAAAAAAAAAATCATTTGTACAGCAGGACATTAGGTTGTTTTTAGGCAAGAGGCATGGTATATACACTGGAGTCATGGCCAATGGAAAGATTTTAGACCAACATACAAATGCTCATGCCATTAAAATGGCTTAGTAAAGCAATCATTGTGATGGCCATTGGAAAGATGCAAGCAGCTAACTAAAACCAAATTTTTATCTTTGTCCACAGCAGTCGTTTATTACTTCCTTCTGTCATTAACACTCTAAATATGGATTTCTAGAATGCTGTTGGGAAGAACTCCTATCAGGAAGGTTCAGTGGAATTGTCTTGAGACTTACTAGTGTGTGCCAAGTCACTTCAGTCGTGTTCAATTGTTTGCGACCCAGTGGACTGTAGCCCGCCATGCTCCTCTGTCCATGGGATTCTCCAGACAGGAATACTGGAGTGGGTTGCCATGCCTTCCTCCGGGGCATCTTCCTGGCCCAGGGATCAAACCTGCGTCTCTTACGTCACCTGTATTGGCAGGTGGGTTACCACTCATGCCACCTGGGGAGCCCAAGACTTACTAGGCAGCTCTTTTAAGGCAAAAATCTGACTACAGGGAATATAGTTGTTAACTTCTGATGGACTGAGACTTCCCAATCTTTCTTTTCTACAGAATCACTTGGAGACTAATGAAAGTATAGATCCCCAGATCCCATTCTCAGAGTTTCTGATTCAGTGGGTCAGTGTGCGTATACAGTTGTTTCGAGATTATTCAGAGCACAGTTATGATAGGGAACCTTTGCCAGTTTGAATAACTGTGGCAACAAAGTAATTATTTTGAATTTTTTGACCTCCTATGTAGGGTCTGCTGGATTTGTTATGAAAAGGTAAACCTTTTTGTTGTTTGTTTAATCAATAGGTCAGTCCCAACCTCCTGTTCTTTGTATGGCTTCTTGACTCCTCAGGGAAGTTGTTTTTGTGTCAATTGATAAGCAATCAGCTGGAATCGTCCTTAGAAAAACAATGTCCTGGATGGACCTGGGTGGATATCAGAAGCACTGTAGAACTACTTGAAAATATATTTTGCCAGACCTTCTGAATCATAATCTTAGGAGGGGTCCAGATCTCTATTCCTATATAGGCTGTAGAGTTGATTTTGAAAAGCAGTTTATTTTGAGAATCTGAGTTATCCCAGTGCTGCCAAGTGTTGATTACTGGTATTGAGTACTAACTGAAGCCGAATCACCTATTTGTTGTTCAGTCACTCAGTCGTGTCTGACTCTTTATGTTCCTGTGGACTGCAGCATTCCAGGCTTCCCTGTCCTTTACTGTCTTCCGGAGTTTGCTTAAACTCATGTCCATCACGTCAGTGATGCCGTCCCACCATCTCATCCTCTGTTGCCCCTTTCTCCTCCTGCCCTCAATCTTTCCCAGCATCAGGGTCTTTTCCATGAATCAGCTTCTCCTATCAGGGGGCCAAGGTATTGGAGCTTCAGCATCAGTCCTTCCAATAAATATTCAGGGTTGATTCACTTTAGGGTTGACTGGTCTGACTTACCAATACAGAAATCATATTAGTTTGACTAAGATGATTGAAACTGTTCATTTCACTACTTTATGATTACCTTATGCATGTGATCATTAGATATTTGGGAATGGGCCTAACTCCTCTAGAGAAGAGCAGGAGCGCTCTTTAACACTTAAAGCTCTCAGATACAGCTTAAGGTGAATCTTGAAGTATGGGTAGGATCTGAATGGGTTGTGGAGTGGCGAGCAGGGAATTCTAGGTGAGGGAAATGAACGAGTGAAGTGATTACCATGGGAACTAGAGGGCCAGGCTAGCAGGACAATGTATTAACAGAGCACAAACTCTATAGTGCAAAATAGTGGAATATAAAATTGCACAGAGTGGACTGAGGTGTAGGGAGTGGCTTGAACTTGCAAAAAAATAATTAGGAACCATTGCAACATTTTTGTGTGTGCCCAGGAATAAAATGCTAGTATTTTATTTTGGTATGGTGTGCACAAGTTCAGGAGGCAAGGCTGTGGCAATAATGCAGAATAAGGAGAAAGAATTTAGTAGTGGTTAGGAAGTAACAGAAGGGCAGATTTGGTAAATAATATGTATTTTGAGCATGAGCACAATATGTATGAAAGTAGCCTAAAAGAACAGTATTTCCTTTGTAGATTATTTCAAAATTTTCTGCTTAAGAAGAGACCATCTCATGCAGAAAAAGGCAAACAATAGCTATCTCCACAATTGTGAAATAACTTCTTTGGTCAAAATGGCTGCTTTTAAAAATGATCAGCAAATACCTTCAGATAACATTAACAAAATTTTTTTGTATGTGCACAGGCAAAACGTTTTCAACTTAATCTCAGTATACAGTCATTCTAGTTTTTTGTTCATGTCGTAAGCAGACAGGCATTCAGATATTTGAGTATTGTGAATGAGCAGGTAAGAGGAGTGAGTACACTTAATTGTAAAGCTGTTTGAATAGTTTTTTCTTCTATTTTGCATAATGTTTGCAATGTTTCAATGGCTTATGCACACATAGTAATCTTTGACACAGGTTTAACAGACATCCTAGAATTTTCCTGGCTTCCTACCATCCTGCCCCTGTGTATCTTTGAAGAGCCATTTCAAAAATTCCCTCTTGGGTGGATCTTTCCTTGGGGGCTCTTTTGCGTAGTTCGCCTCCAGTCTGATGGTTGCAGTTGCTCCTCATTGCTCTTCTCTCACTGCAGAGTCCTGATGCCACAGGACTTATTCAGCAGAGGTCTCTGGTTCAAGGCAGCAGATGGCCTATGTAAGAATCAGAGGACTCTTTCTATGACCAGAGGAATGTAAGATGTCGGAGTCCCAGACTAGCGGGGCTTTGGGGAGGTGACCTCCGGAATCTGTAGGTCTTGGAGCAAGACAGGGAAGCAATAAGATTCAGAGAGGACTTGGAAAAAAATCTGCTTTGCGATACAAACACATCAGGACCCAGGTTAACAAAGTAGCTGAAAAGTATGAATGTATTTACTTCACATGAACGAACTTCTGGTTCACTTCCAGAGACATCCATGCACGGGCACTGGGGTCATGGCACTGAATAAAGCTGGCCATAGCCTTTGCTCTTATAGATCCTTCCCTCAAAAGGAGCTCAATTTATGGGGGAAGAAAAGGATTTTAGAATGTATACCAGTATATTATATTCTTTCACCCTATGGCAGTCACATGGGAATAACTTGAGTCTTGCTAGAAGCAAAGCCTTCAGATTTTATTAGATCCAATAGTGAGTGTTTCTTCATGATATTAAGCATGAAAATTAAATTATGGACATATTTGAACATCATGGATATTGGGTTCTAGTGCTTAAAGTGGAAACAAAGAACTATGAAATGAGGTTTTCTTATAACCTAGGGGCATTTTCTCAGAAGACTTGTCCAATTTGTCTTCTTTTTTTTCCTTCTTTTTGGAAATCCCAAGATTGCAATGGTTTTAAGTTTAGGAATTTCTAAGTTTTAATTCATCCCCAGTCACATGTTAAAGAATGGTCCCAATTATTACAGTGAACAAAACAGGAGAGAGAATTTGTCTGATAGTTTCAAATGCATGATGCCAATTTGAATTTTCCTTAATGATGGAAACTATCTAGTTATGTGACTCTTTTGACTGAGAGTTGAAGATTGGACTTTGAGCTAATGCTTAGATGAATTTCATCTGATGTTCATCTGCCTTGTGCTCAGTTACGAAGTCGTGTCTGACTCTTTGTGACCCCGTGGACTGTAGCCCACCAGGCTCAGACTCTGTCCATGGGATTTCCCAGGCAAGAATACTGGAGTGGGTTGCCATTTCCTTCTCCAGTTCATCTGCCTTAGTGAGTACAATTAAGTCAAAATATAACTTGTGCATGTTAAAATACACTTTCTGATTCATCTGTGGACTCCTACAATTCCTCTTTCATTCCAGTGTCTGCTCCGCCATGGGAGAAAATGATAGGAGACCCCACCCCAACAGTGTCCTCTGTTGTAGCTTAGGTTACATCTACAGGGAAACATTAGTATTCATCTTAGTTTAAGCATCGTCTTAATTGAGCATCACTGGCTGGACAGGCCAGTGGCTTGCTGGAAGATTAATTTTCATGGTCTTTCCACTCTCTGCCTTGGTAACACCCTCAAATGAAATTCAAGCCTGAGCTTAAAAGGAGGATGCTCTTAATTCAACCCTTGAAGATGTCTTACCTAAACTTACGACAGTTGTTCTTTAAATATGAAGAATAATCAAACTCAGCAAATACTTTGATATTTCTGAAAGAAAATGACAATTTTTCAGCATCAAGAAACTCTCTGAAGTATCAGCACTTCCAAGAACAATGTCATGTCTTTCTTCCTCTGCTTTCTACATGGGTGTTTCAGTTCAGTCACTCAGTCATGTCCGACTCTTTGCAACCCCATGGACTGCAGCACGCCAGGCCTCCCTGTCCATCACCAACTCCTGGAGTTTACTCAAATTCATGTCCATCGAGTTGGTGATGCCATCTAACTATCTTATCCTCTGTCTTTCCCTTCTACTCCTGCCTTCAATCTTTCCCAGCATCGGGGTCTTTTCCAGTGAGTCAGTTCTTTGCATCAGGTGGCCAAAGTATTGGAGTTTCAGCTTCAACATCAGTCCTTCCAATGAACATTCAGGACTGATGTCCTTTAGGATGGACTTGTTGGATCTCCTTGCAGTCCAAGGGACCCTCAAGAGTCTTCTCCAACACCACAGTTCAAAAGCAGATGTTTAGAAGCTGGATAACACTGTAAGAATGTTAATTCATGTTTTGGGTTCAGTTTCATAGCTCAACATCTGTTATTTATTATGGGCTCACCTGTGGTTTATTTCATTTTATTATTTTTTTTTAACACTGTGGCTCACATTTTGAAAGATCGTTTAAGACACTGACTTTTGACACTGTTAAGTTCTCTCTCCCTGGGCAGTGCTATGAATATCAGATATTTGGCCTTTTTTTCTTTCAGTGCCAGAAGCTCCCAGCAGATGTCATTGTAAGGCAGATTTGTTTGGCAAGGCTTTTCTAGAATGGCAAATAGAATTGTCGCCTGTCGCCTGTTAGGGCTGTGTGTATTGGGTACTGGATTTAATTCATGCAGTCTCACCAGGGTGGGGATTGTTACAAAGATGTAAAGAGACTCCTGGGATTCTTGCTGCCTATATGTGATTTGGGAAAATTGTTTTCCTTCAGTGCAAGTTTTCCTTCCTTGCACTCAAACGTCTCCTGGGCTGTCGAGCTTAACACAAGGCACTGCGGTTTTCTCGTGGTCCAGCAGGACACCAGGGGAGGACACAGTTGTGGAGACACAGATAGTGAGGGAGCTGGGATTTAAAATGAAGCAGCCTCATTGACTCTGGGGACTCTGTGTCCTTAGTACCAAAGGGAAAATACGAAAATGGGCATAAAAACCTCTATCCTTACCTTGCCCCAGGCTTCCCTGGTGGCTCAGATGATAAAGAATGCACCTGCAGTGCAGGAGACCTGGGTTCGATCCCTGGATCAGGAAGATCCCCTGGGGAAGGGAAGGGCTACCCACTCTACTATTCTTACTTGGAGAATTCCGTGGACAGAGGAGCCTGGTGGGCTACAGTCCATGGGGTTGCAAAGAGTCAGACACAACTGAACAACTAACATTTTACCATGTCCAGTAGATCACAATGACAGATACTTATGTTAAAAAAAAAAAAGTTATAGTGGAACCACCCAACATTTCATGGCTGTCAAATTCAGTTAGAAAATATAGTTTCTCCCAGGGAAGGCCAGGGTACATTGACTTATTTGCTGTAAATGTAAATGAAAGTCAAATCTAAATTCTGATTAGGTTGCTCCTAGACAGGTAATGATAAATGTTTTCCAGGTTTATTAAGGCATAACTGATAAAACTGAATATATTTAAGGTGTTCCATATGTAGATTTGATAAACATGCATTGTGAAATGATTACACAGCTAATTAACGTGTTCATCACTGTGCTTTTTGCTTGTTTATGGTGAGAATGCTTAATTTACTCCTCTCAGCAAATTCAAGTATACAGTAGAGTATTATTAACTGTAGTCACCATGCTAAATATTGTACCTCCAGAACTTATTCAGCTTCTGAGGGTTTGTAACCTTTGATCGACATCTCCCCATTCCTCCCACCCACTAGTCCCTGACAATCATCATTCTACACTCTTGTTTGTGTATTACTTTTTTGATTTTTAGATTCCACATGTAAGTGATACTAGACAGTATTTATCTTTCTCTGGTTTATCTCATTTAGCATGATGCCCTCTGGGTTCATCCATGTTGCTGAAAATGGTAACATTTCCTTATTTTTCTATGGCTGAATAATATTCCATTATATGTGTGTGTGTGTATATACACACAGACACAGCAAATGTTCTTTATCCATTCATTTGTTGGTGGTCACTTACATTGCTTCCATGTCTTGCCTATTATAAATAATACTGCAATAAACATTTGGTTTCCTTTGGATATACATACACACAAAGGAGTGGACTGCTGTATCAGATGGTAGTTCTAATTTTTTGAGAAACTTCCCTACTATTTTCCATAGTGGCTGTACCACTTTACATTTCTACCAGCAGTGTACAAGGCTTTCCTTTTCTCCACATCCTGGTCAGCATTTATCTCTTGTCTTTTGGGTAACAGCCATCACAGCAGGTGTGGGGTAGATCTCACTGTGGTTTTGATTTGTGTTTCCCTGACTAGTGATGTTCACTACTCTTTCATAGACCCGTCAGCCATTTGTATGTGTTTGGGGGAAATGTCTGCAGATCTCTGCCCATATTATAATCAGATTATTGGGTTTTTTTTTTTTTTTTTGCTATCGAGTTATATAAGTTCCTTATATATTTTGAACATTAACCTCTTATCAGATAAATGGTTTGCAAACATATATTTGCATTTTGTTGGTTGCTTGTTCTGGGAATTTATCCGTCTCTTCTGGGTTGTTCAGTGTACTGGCCAATAATTGTTTGTGGTTGTCACTTACTGTATTTTGTGTTTCTGCATTATCAGTTCTAACATCTCATTCTTTATTTCTTATTTGAGTTTTCTCTTTTTCCTTTAGCCTGGCTAATAGTTTGTCAGTTTTGTTTATCTTTTCACAAAGCAATTCTCAGTTTCATTGATCCTTTATGTTGATTTTCTGGTCTCTATTTCATTTACTTCTGCTCTGATCTTTGTCCTTTCCTTCCTTTTATCAGCTTTGAGCTTGCAAGTGAAAGTTGCTCAGTCATGTCTGGCTCTTTGCGACCCCATGGATTGCAGTCCATGGAATTGTCCAGGCCAGAATACCGGAGTGGGTAGCCTTTCCCTTCTCCAGGGGAGCTTCCCAACCCAGGGATCGAGCCCAGGTTTCCTGCATTGCAGGCAGATTCTTTACCAGCTGAGCCACACGGGTAGCCCAAGAATACTGGAGTGGGTAGCCTTTCCCTTCTCCAGTGGCTCTTCCTGACCCGTGAATCAAACCGGGGTCTCCTGCACTGCGGGCGGGTTCTTTCCCAACCGAGCTACCAGGGAAGCCCATAGGGTGCTCTGTTTCTAGTTCCTTAAGGGGTAAAGTTAGATGATTTATTTGAATATTTATTATCTTTCTTTTTTCTTAAGTGTTTCTTGCTATAACCTTCTCTCTTAGAAATGCTTTTGTTGCATTCTGTAAGCTTTGATATGTTGTATTTCCATTTCCATTGTTTCAATATATTTTTGATTTCTCTTTTGATTTCTTCATTGTTTCATTGGTTGTTTAGAAATGTGTTTAAGTTCCAAATATTTGTGAATTTTCCAGTTTTATTGCTGTTATTGATTTCTAGTATCATACCATTATGGTATGGTAAAAAAAAGATACTTGATATGATTTCAGTCTTAAGACTTGTTTCATGACCTAACGTATGATCTGTCGTGGAGAAAGTTCCATGAATGCTTGAGAAGAATATTTCTAGTCTTCTGACTTGAAGTTGACAAACTGATTGATGGAGAGTTTCCTGGACTGGGGCAGAGGGGCCCATTTTTTAGACTATATCTTATTGTACTTTATTTAATCTGGCTTCTCAAATCATTGCCAGTATTAAAAATAGGTACATGCTGTGCATAATTCTACCCTATATCTTAGCAAAATTATGACATTAATGATAGTATTGATGACAAAAGAATCTTTTTTTAATTTTAGTTTGCTTCCATTGCATTTAATTCCAGAGCTGTTCACATTTAGAGCAATCCTAGGGTGGGAACAAATTATATTTCAAATGGATAAACTCCTTTTGGTGTGATAAAAGTGGAGATGGCAGTGGAATTGGGGAAAAGATGGAAGGAGGAAGAGGAGGGAAGGAAAGCAGGCAGCTTACTTTGAAGGTGAAAAAGCACTTCTTGGAATGCAGTTTATTGTATTTTGGTTTCTTTTGGTCTCTCCTGGGAAGATATTTGCTTACTTGCACTACTGGTTAAATTAAATAGAACAATAAATACTTATTATTTAAAGTTAGATCTATACAAACACTTTCTAGGCATTTTAGTTAAAACTTTTTTTCCCCTCAAGCATTTGATCTTATAAAGGAAAATGGCATAATCAGCTTGCGAATAATAGTTTGAAGAAATATTTATCAGAGTGGCCATATCCTGTGGTAAACAGAGCAAGTGGAAAACGAAATTCCAATCGCCATTCATTCTCCAGCAGAGAAATTTAATTACAATGGGTATATGTAATTCCTATTTCAAAGAAGGCAACATTTTTTGAAAGGATAAGAATAATTACTCCCATGTAACTTAAAGACTTTTTCCATTGCTGAGTTTAAGCATCTGGGGAGAATTCCCTGAGCAACTTCAGGCGCATCTGAAAATGGGGTTGATCTTTGAGCTTTACGGCCTCATGCCAGGATTCTGACTGCTGCCTTTTTCTGTCAGTGGGATATTGTTTTGGGGTGAGATCTTACATAACCTTGGCAGAGCGCCCCTCATTTTCTGCTTCTGGGTGAATTGCTGAAGCTGAATTGTTGGTGTTCCTGGACTTCATTCCAACCTCAAAACATAATGATCCCAGACAGCCCGGGGTGGGGAAAAAGTGTGCTAGCTTCTAACAACGTTATTTTGTGAGTCAGGCAGCTTGAGGTCCTGGAAAGGGTGCTGAGCTGGGTGTTAGGAGGTTTTGGTTCTTGTCCTAGTTCTGCCCCGATTGGGTGATTTTTGGCTCCAGCACTTCAATATGAGGCTTCTTTCTTCAAGGCTTAAGAATGTGGTCAGAATTTTACAATTCCTTAGAGAAAAATTAAACCTTAATTGCATTTTTCTTTCTCAGGAATTCTTTCCAGCTTGTTTTTTTTGGGGGGTGGGGGGGTCACACTGACGTCTGGAATCCAATTTATGTGTTATATTTTAGATACTCTGATTCTAATATGTATACCTGTAATCCACTTTGTTGATGAAGAAAATGGGGCAAATACAGCCTAAATTTCTAGATCACCATTTTTATCACTTGAGGTGATAACAGAGACCTAAGTAGTGTAAGTTATGGTTCTGTCATTTTTAAAATCTCTTCCTGAGATTCCCTATTCAGATAGGAAACAGTTTTTGCCATGTGATTTTAATGTGGTTGAAAAGATAGGCCTCTGATAAAGAAGTAGAGGCTCCAGACACAAGGGTGTGGCTGCCCAGGCTGCTCTGTCTCCCAAGGAAGCCTTATGTAGATTTTTTGATTTAATTTAAAATACTGTTGTTTCAAGAAAAGAACAAGCAGTAGGTTCTTAGGGCAAAATGTAATGAAGGTCTATGAATCCACATTTTTTTTTTTTACTTTCATGGTTATAGGTACTCAGTTACAATCTCCACAAATTCAACTTGTCTTCCATTAAGCTAAAATGGATAAAGAGTTCTCCTCCATTTGCAAACACAGTGGCCACAATAACCTCCAACACACATGCGCACTTGCGGGTACTAGCTCATCCAGGCCCTACATAGTTCCTTGTGTTCTCACAGGATACCTTGAGGGGGGTCTAATTATTATCCACAGTTTACAGATGAGGAAACTGAAGCTTGGAGAGATTAACTAATTTACTCAAAATCTTCTAAAACCACTAATCTTTCAGCTATATTTTGCCACTATTCGGAATTCTATTTCTCTTGCCTACTCTTTCCTCTTCTCTTTTGTTGTTGTTGAGTATTCATCATTGCCTGGCTCCAGCTTGGAAGCAAGATCAGGTACTTTAATTTCCTGGTTCTCATGGAACTTGTTGCAGATGAAGACACCTTAGAAATAGTATATCCCATGTAATTCTTCAAAATAGATAATTTATTATGACCCAGTGCATGAATTTAAGTATCAGGAAAGTCATTTTGTCATATGGACTAGATTTTGTAGTGTTTACCCTACTCTAAGGAAAGTCTTAATTGCAAAACTCTGTATTTACTCAGAAAATAGATGAAGTGGTTATTATTTACTTTACAAAAACATTTTTTGCTTACAAAGATTAATAACAAGGCCTTTAAATGTGATTTTTCTCCAACACATTAGGTGCTGTGTGAATGTGTTTAGAATCTCAGAGTTATGGTAGAAAAAGAAAATGATTGTTTTTTGTGTGTGTTTGAAAAAAGGGTTGGTGGATGTTAATAGCGTGGGAGGTGTATATGTGGGAACTGGGGATAAACAGGAAACCTCTCTTGTTTCCACTCAATTTTGCTGTGAACTAAAACTACTCTTAAAAAATAAAGTTTACTGATAAAAGATAAGGGGATAAGTTAGAATTAAAGCTCTGTGACTTACTATTTGTATAATATTGAATAAGCCATCTAATTCTTAGGTTTCTAGTCTATAAAATGAAAATAATAATAAACCTCATACCATGTTGAGAAGTTTTGCTGAACATAAATAACTATTTACTGTCACTATCTCTTGGCTCTTTTTGAGTACTAAAGACAGGAAAATGCTGGTTCCTTCCCTCCTCAATTCCCTTAGGTTGCATGTGAGGGACATGGTAATTTTAGGCAGAATAGGACTAAATCCGAATATTCTACCTCCTCTTCTGATGCATTTTGTCACCATCCCACACACTTACCAGAAACCCATCTTGACATGCAGTGAGAGATGCCCACCTGTGCAGGTTGTGTAGCTTGTGTGACCCACGACATGGAGGACGCTCACCAAGTTGGTTGGCAGAAGAACCTATTTGGTGGGTTTTATTTGTTAAGGTTATCTTTGGTAAGCTGTACTGAGCAGATTTTCCAGGCTCTGTTCAGTTGCCCCATAATCATTTTCAACAGCTTAAAGCCGTAAGGAGGTTGCGGAAGCAGTGTGATGAGGAACAGTAGCGGCCTCTTCATCAGAGCGCCTAACTGTGCTCTCGAGTCCAGAGGCAGCCTTGAAGCCTAGTGGTTTTGACAGGTGAAAAGCTGTGTGCTTTAGTCACAGATGAGCCACTCCCAGAAAAGGGTAACTCACTCTATCTCCTAGATGGTTTAATTGCCTAACTGCCAGATGGTTTCCTCTAGTCCCTTCTAACTTTATTATTTTGATTCTCCAAATCACAAGAACACCTATTCTACAAAGCAGAGGTTTTTAACCTTGGCATCAAGAACTGCTTTGAGAAGCTGATGAAAACCATAGACCCACTCCTCAGAAGAGACACACACACACCATTTATAGAACTAAGACAGCCAAGAAGGGCCAGCAAGAACTGTCTCAACAAACAAAACACACCAACCTTGACAGAATGTTTGAATTGAATTTGAGAGGGCGAAACTCTGCTGGAAAATAACTCGGGCATCAGAAACACACAAAAGAAACAAAACAAATACTTGAAAATAAAACAAGGTAAAATGCTGCTGCTTCCTCTTTGAAAGATGAGTCCCTAAAATGAGTCACCTTCAAAAAAATATTGAACCTAAAAGGTTATTTCTTACTGTGAATGAATGAAATGAGGTTTGGTCTGCCCATATACATGGCGGTCAAGAGTCAAGAAGGATCAGTAAGAACTATCTCAGCAACGGACAGAACAACAATAACAAAACCGCCTAATTCTAATAAAACAAAGGCAACCAGTATTTAAAGTATTTATTTAAATAATTCTTAAGTATATTCTTCCTTTCCTTACATAACAAGCATATTATCTAGGCTTTAAGAAACATGTCCAGAATAAATAATTACACATTGTAGCAAGAAGAGTGCTTCAGGGAGAAAGTCTGCAGATGGGAAAAATGGGATCAAAAGACTATTTGGTAAGGAACTTCTCTGGTGGTCCCGTGGTTGGGACCCTGAGCTTTCAGTGCAGGGGGCACGGGTTCAATCCTTGGCCCGGGAACTAAGATCCTACAGGCCACAAGGCACAGCCAAAAAAATAAAATTAGGAACATCTGAAAAAATACAGAAAGACTATCTGATACATTCGACCAGGAGGATTGTTTTGAGAGGGTGTTTGAAAGTGAAGGAAGAATTAGCTATAGTGACATAGAGAGCTAAACTGAATAAATAATAAAAATTGAAAGTGGTGCTTTCTAGAAAATTAAAAGTTGTGCATGAACGAATTATAGCTCACCACTTGGTTTAGCTGCAGGCAGTTAATGTAGCCATACTAATTTAGACATAACGGGGGGTCAAGAAAGGGTACCAGTTTTCATCTTTCATATTAAGAACTGAATAGATTATACTTAAAATGGGTAAATCAAGAAATCCCAGCATAAACACCATTTTTAGAAATGGGAGATAAAAACTTGAAAAACGAAAGTCACTAAAAGTGCTTAGTTGGGAGATTGAGCTTAGAGTCAGTGTTGGGCAAGAGACAGCAATTTTTTAATACGACTTTTTAAGGTCATATAATAGATCTTTTCAAAAGTCATATAATGGATCTTTAAAAGAAATTGTTTTACACAAAACCCCATGTTTTTGGGTCAAGTGCTACACAGAAACCCAAATCTGAGAATACTGGAGTCCAACTCAAGCCCCCTTTGGACCTGAGAACTGCTGGCCCTTTGCAAAGGGACATGTGTCCTTACTCTCTCTTTTCTCAGCCAGCCCCGTCCCTCCTTGTGCATTCTGTTTTCTGGCCTCTTTTTTTTTTTTTATGAATCTTTGTATTACTGTCTATTAAGAACATTTATTTGGAGTTCAATAATTCTATTCACTTTTACTCCAATTTGTTTCTTTTATTTTACATATAATTTTTTAAAAAATATATTTAAAAAATCATACATATTAGTGTGTTGCTAATCATGTATCATTTTTTTCTATCTCTAAGGCTGCCCAAAGGTCTCTGGAATTGTGTCAGCAAAGTTAATATGGGCCAATATGGGAAGAGGGGTATAGTTGATTTATTGCTTGCTTTCTGGGTGATTTTCTATGTCGCTTGACTTTTTAAACAAAATATTGCTATTTTTGTAAAAAAAATAATAAAGTTATATCTTAAAAGTAGTCTCATGTACTTACCAAGTTGTTTTGAAACTCTTTTGATAAGTGAAATGGTAGTTTTGTCTTTACCACTCTGTGCAACTAATTGCCAGGACTAATTCCTTATCGAGCTAAACTTTTGTATTTCTATCCAGCTGTATTTGCAAACATGTAAGCTTTCTGAGGTCAGATATTTTAATTGTGTGTGTGTGTGTGTTTTGTTTTCATAGATATATCCCTATGCTTGGAGTAGAGCGAAGCATGTGGTAGAAAACAATTTAATAGATAAAGAACCTGTTACACCTTTCACAATAACTAGTAGGTTAGCAAAAAGTGTTTCTAAGAAGCACACAAATGTTCCTAGGTATTCACCATACCCTTTTGAAGGATCTCAAAACACCTAATTTTTTATTCCCTTAATGATGGCTTTACAAGGCAGCTATCAGGCCCATGGGTATGGAGATTTTAGTTGCATAACTGCCCTTCGTTGTTCCTTAATTCCAGAACTGACCAGTGTAAGATGGTGTGACGGTGCAGTGCCTCTTCAGAGGAGCAGTAGGGAAAACAGTGACTCATACTGTGGAGAGAAATGGAAATGACGGTCCACATGAAAATGTCTACGCTTTGGGGGAAGCTGAGAGCTTCAGAGGGTGGAGGGCGGAGGAGCGTGGGGTAGGGGGTCCGCGTATGCCCACTGCGCGTGTCCAGGCTGCGTGGGGCGGGCTGCATGAGGAGCGGTTCCCAGACCAGGGCTCTAACTTTGTCAGCACCACGGCTCCTTGCTTCCCTTTATCCTTTAGGCTCTGGGGATTCTGTCAACTTTCCTTTTCTCTGTAAACCCATACCTGGCTGTGGAGTAAGAACAACCCTGCTTCCTCCCCAACCCAAGACATTTATCTTGTCTCTTTGCTCCTGTAGCGTTTTGGATACATGAAAATGTGCTAATTCAGAGCTCATGTTTCAGGTTAGACAGACTTGGGTTTGAACCTTTTGCCAATTTATGGACTTGGGCAAGGAACCCAGAATCTTTAGAGCATCTGTTTGTTCATTTGTGATAGTACCTACCTACAGTATCATTGTGAGCTACTAAATAAAAACATTCGGGTGAAGCACTTAGCGCAGTGCCTAGCGGTGTGTTAGCTAGTACAGCAGTTATTATTACAAGTGTTTGTTCATATATTTGTCCCCTCTAGTAAGGAACCCTTTCCAGGACAAGGATCATGTCTTAGTCTCCTTTGGAATCCCATGTGCCTTGCAACATAACTTGAGTATAGAAGTTGCTCAATAAATCTTTGACTAATGTATAATTGCATATAAGTATTTTTACATGTAATATGTATCACACATATACATATCTATACTACAGAATAAGATGAAATGGTCTTTTGAGGCTCTAAGTTGCTTATGAATATGGATAGGGATGATCCCCTAAAGAAAGAAAGGGCAACCCTCTCTAGTATTCTTAGCTGGAGAATTCCATAGACAGAGGAGCCCTAGCAGGCTACAGTCCGTGGAGTTGCAAAGAGTCGGACATGGCTGAGCAACTAACACTTAGTTTTAATACTTATGGATACCATTATTAGAATAATTGTACATGGCATTATGGAAATTCTGATTTATTTGTATTGGAGATTTTCTCCCACCATAATTGGAACTTTTCCAAGTTAGTTACTCTTGGTCTCCAGAAATTGGACCCAGTTACCAAGAAAGGAGTTGGCATTTCCTTGCACTAGACATTTACATTCTCTGGGCCACTTTTGGACTCAGCTGAACAGGATGAAGCACTTTGGGACAGCTTTATCCCTTGGGGCCAGGAAGGTGCTGCAGGTCACTCTGTGTAGGAATCTCTCTTCCATGATGTCCAGCTCCTCCCCAGAGTCAGATTTTTCATGATATGCCACTTGATGGGTGATGACACTGACACAAATGGAAACTCAGGAACCAACTTTTGGGAGGAGAAAAGTTAGTTTCTGAAATTTTGAGTTTCCGTTGATCTTGTGTTTAAGTGGATGTTCCAAGAAGACATAGGAGATAATAATGTTATGGAGGTAAAAGTGTGGTTTGACAACATCAGATGCTCTGAGAGATCCCAAAGCCTGAGGATTGAGATAAGCTGTTTGAAGTCATTTAAAGCTGTTTTAAGTGATTTCTTTTAGGATATCTGTTCATCTCGAGTATGCTTATCATGCTCTTTAGCTGGTAAAGAGAATCACATAGTCTAGTTACTGTAGAGATGGTTTTGATTCCACAAATAAACTGGGGAACTGAGAGTACATTCTCAAGGAGATCTACAATACATGCATACCTCATTTTATTGTGATATAATTTATTGCACTTTGCAGATACTTGATTTTTTACAAACTGAATGTTTGTGGCAACCCCATGATGGGGAAATTCATTGGTGCCATTTTTCCAACTGTGTTTTCTCCTTTGTATCTCTGTCACCTTTTGGTAGTTCTCATAATATTTCAAATTCTTCGTTGTTATTATTTTTGTTATAGTGATCCGTAGTCAGTGATCTTTGCTACTATTGTAACAGTTTTGTGGTGGCACAGGTCATGCCCATATAAGAGGCAAACAATTGTTGAAATGATAACAAAGCATTTGGAATATTATATAGACCTCGCTGACAAAGCAACAGCAAAATTTAAGAGGATTGGCTTCAATTTTGCAAGAAATGCTATCAAACAGCATTTCATGCTACAGATGAAAGTTTGCCCCATCAATGGGGCAAAGTTTATTGTTGTCTTATTTTAAGAAATTGCTAGAGTTACCCCAACCTTCAGCAGTCACCACCCTGGTCAGTCAGCACTCATCAACATCAGGCAGGACCCTCTTCCAGCAAAAAGACTATGACTCATCGAAGGTTGAGATGATCATTAGCAATTTTTAGCAATAAAATATTTTCAAATTAAGGTATGTACTTATTTTTTCAGAGATGTTGTTGCACACTCAGTAGACTATATACAGTACAGTGTCAGCCTAACTTTGTGTGCACTGGGAAACCAAAATAATCATGTAACTCACTTTATTGTGATATTTGCTTTATTGTGGTGGTCTGGAATATACCTCACAGTATCTCCGAAGTATGCTTGTAGATGTCTGTCTCCACGTACAGGACAATGCCCACTGAAACCTCATTACAGCTTTGACCACCCTTCTTTTGCAACCGGCGATTTGCGACATAAATCAGTTCTTGGGAATGGAACTGCTGACCTTTGTGAGCTTGATTTCATTCATGTGCAGAAACCGTATTCAGATATTTGAGAGTTAAGACCTGGAAGCATTGAAGCAGACCAAATGTCAGAAAGAGAGAGAAAAAGGAAAAGAGGAGTAAGATTCTAGATAGGAGGTCAGGAGAAGATTTTATGAAAATGGCAAACTAGTATGGAGAAAAGAAAACAGTGGAGGGAGAGAGATGGTGTATGCTGGAGAAATCCAAGAAGAGAAATCAAGAAACAAGAGGTTGGGGGTGTCTAGTGTGGAAAATGATACTTCCTCTGAGCTTTGAGGGAAGGGCCAGTGGCACAGTGATAATCAAGGCCATTTTGCAATGAACAGGGTATTGGTAAGACTGTCACATTATTGCTATGTAATTGTGTATCAATAAGATTACCATTTATTGAGTTATACTTTGTGCCACACATTCAGTATGGTTCAGTCGCTCAGTCGAGTCTGATTCTTTGCAACTCCATGGACTGCAGCATGCCAGGCCTCCCTGTTCATCACCAACTCCTGGAGTTTACCCAAACTCATGTCCATTGAGTCGGTGATGTCAACCAACCGTCTCATCTTCTGTCATCCCCTTCTCTTCCTGCCCTCAATCTTTCCCAGCATCAAGGTCTTTTCAAATGAGTGAACTCTTCTTATCAGATGGCCAAAGTATTGGACTTTCAGCTTCAACATCAGTCCTTCCAATGAATACCCAGGACTGATCTCCTTTAGGATGGACTGGTTGGATCTTTGTGCAGTCCAAGGGACTCTCAAGAGTCTTCTCCAACACCATAATTCAAAAGCGTCAATTCTTCAGCACTCACCTTTCTTTATAGTCCAACTCTCACATCCATACATGACTACTGGAAAAACTAAAGCTTTGACTAGACGGACCTTTGTTGGCAAAGAAATGTCTCTGCTTTTTAATATGCTGTCTAGGTTGGTCATAACTTTCCTTCCAAGGAGTAAGTGTTTTAATTTCATGGCTGCAATCACTATCTGCAGTGATTTTGGAGCCCCCCTAAATAAAGTCAGGCACTGTTTCCACTCTTTCCCCATCTATTTGCCATGAAGTGATGGGATTGGATGCCCTGATCTTAGTTTTCTGATTGTTGAGCTTTAAGCCAACTTTTTCACTCTCCTCTTTCACTTTCATCAAGAGGCTCTTTAGTTCTTCTTCACTTTTTGCCACAAGGGTGGTGTCATCTGCATATCTGAGGTTATTGATATTTCTCCTGGCAATCTTGATTCCAGCTTGTGCTTCTTCCAGCCCAGCGTTTCTCATGATGTACTCTGCATATAAGTTAAATAAGCAGGGTGACAATATACAGCCTTGACGTACTCCTTTTCCTATTTGGAACCAGTCTGTTGTTCCATGTCCAGTTCTTATTGTTGCTTCCTGACCTGCATACAGGTTTCTCAAGAGGCAGGTCAGGTGGTCTGATATTCCCATCTCTTTCAGAATTTTCCACAGTTTATTGTGATCCACACAGTCAAAACTTTGGCATAGTCAATAAAGCAGAAATAGATGTTTTTCTGGAACTCTCTTGCTTTTTCGATGATCCAGTGAATGTTGGTAATTTGATCTCTGGTTCCTCTGCCTTTTGTAAATCCAGCTTGAACATCTGGACTTCCATGGTTCACGTACTGCTGAAGCCTGGCTTGGAGAATTTTGAGCATTACTTTACTAGCATGTGAGATGAGTGCAATTGTGCAGTAGTTTGAGCATTCTTTGGGATTGCCTTTCTTTGGGATTGGGATGAAAACTGACCTTTCCCAGTCCTGTGGCCACTGCTGAGTTTTCCAAATTTGCTGGCATATTGAGTACAGCACTTTCACAGCGTCATCTTTTAGGATTTGAAATAGCTTGGCTGGAATTCCATCACCTTCACTAGCTTTGTTTGTAGTGATGCTTCCTGAGGCCTACTTGACTTCACATTCCAGAGTGTCTGTCTCTAGGTGAGTGATCACACCATTGTGATTATCTGCCACACGTTACATTCCTTTAATTCTCAAGACAATCCTCAAGGTGGGTGTTATCACCATTTTACAGAGGAAGAAGCCGTGACTTAGAAAGTGAACAATTGGAGATTACACTGCAAGAAGGCAGACAGCTTGAGCCCATATATCTGTATGACTTGTTGACTTGCCTTTCTGTCAGTTGTGAAAATCTTTGAAAATCTGATGAAAGCAGAAACTTCTTTCCTCTGATTAAAAAAAAGCCCAAAGACACATACCCATCACATTTTACAACTGCAGAAATTTTGTGACTGCCCCCTCCAAAATCCATGTATGAGTTCCCCCGTGGGTGTGTTGACACATTAAGAGCAATGAGCCAATTTTCAACAAAATAAACTTGAAATATATGTTAGCTTTCACAATATGGTGCTTTTTGTCAAACATGTCTGTAGCTTCAGCTTGAGAACACACTCAGAACCTATTTAGTGGAGACGAAATCAGTCCCAGTTATTTACTTTTGTTTTCTCCCAAGAGCATTTGTTTTCATGCTTTGTTCATTATCTTTGGTTTGAATGACTTTGGGCTATTTTCGAAATTGCAAACCA
This sequence comes from Cervus canadensis, assembly GCF_019320065.1. Taxonomy (NCBI): domain Eukaryota; kingdom Metazoa; phylum Chordata; class Mammalia; order Artiodactyla; family Cervidae; genus Cervus; species Cervus canadensis. Next base: position 24,329,610 of record NC_057388.1, on the reverse strand, counting down.
TTCTCAAAAGAGTCCATCATTAAGGAAATCCAGAGTATTGGTTTCTGCTACTCAAGGTGTGATCCAGGAACCAGCAATATCAGCATGACCTGGGAGTTTGTTAGAAAAGCAGAATGCCAGGCCCCATCCTAGATCTGCTGAATTGGTATTTGCATTTTAATAAGACCCACTTGTGATTAGCATATACATCAGAGTTTGAGTGGCACTGATTTAGGTAGTTCTACATAAGCTCAAATACATTGAAATTCCAGAAAATGCTGAATTGCTGTATTTTGGGTGATGGATAATAGAAAAAAAAAAACAGACAAAAAACTGCAAGCAGACTGAGTAAACACAACTCTATTTTAGCAAGCAGTGGGTATAAATACGTGAAATGGTTAAATTCCAGGTATTTGGCTTATTCTCTTTATCCTTTGAAATTGGTTATTTTTCCATTTCCATTGCCTTTAATGTTAAGTTTGGGCTCTGTTCTGACTCACTGACTAAAGCTCATTATTCAAATCAACATTTTAAATTTGCTTCTCTTGGGAGTAAGATTTTGTGGTTTCATCTCATATGAAACCACGGGTCTTGTGAAGTAATCTAATTTCATCCCAAGTTAGTAGCAAGGATTAAGGATGCGACCAACTGACCAAAAACATATTGTAAACACAGTATGCAATCACAGGTCTGGATCAAAAACTAAACATTCAGCCTAGACATTCACTTCCCAATCTGCAGGACTCTGTAGATCTAGCTGGAGGCCCTGCTAGTACTCTATTATCTCTTGAGCCATTGTTTGGTGGGATGTTGAAATGGGTCCCTCTTCTCTCTTACTCTCTTGGTGGAAGAGAAAGTGGTATAAGCTTTGTAAAAGGCAATTTTGGGAACATGTATCAAAAGCATTCAAAAATGCATATGCTGTGATTTAGTAATTCCATTGCTAGAAATTTATTTTAAAATAATCATATATATGGATTTGTAAGTGAAATGGGATGTCAGTTCTTGGCTAGCATATCTATAGGAGACTAAAGAATGCTTCCGCTTGCTACATCATGGGCAGCCCTCTGTCTCTGCCTGCTCTCTGCCTGCCCCCCGCCCCCGGCCCACCTCGACCTTGCTCCTCAAGACTTCCTCAAAGCCATGGAAGTTCTTGTAGAAAATCATCTGCTACCACTTAGGATTCAGTTTCCTCACTGGGCACAAAGTTTAGGAAAAAGGCAGTGTTTCTTAGAATATTACCTATATAGATGACCTGAGTGAGAATCATCTTGCCTGCTTGTATGAAACAAAGATCTCTGGGCCTGAATTATAGCAACATCTTGTGAATAGAAAGTTATTTTCTTTTTATGCAGAAGAAACTCAGGTTCAGAGAGACTTTCATTTTACACTTGTTGAGAGGTAGAGCTGCAATTTGAATCCACTTCTGTGGATTTCAGGGATCAGACAATAAACCATCTGCCTGTAATGTAGGAGACCTGGGTTTGATCCCTGAGCTGGGAAGATCTCCTGGAGAAGGGAATGACAACCCACTCCAGTATTCTTGCTTAGAGAATCCCATGGACAGAGGGGCCTGGTGGGCTAGCGTTCATGGGGTTGTAAACAATGGAACACGACTGAGACACACACACACACACACACACACACGGCTTAATTTCAGTGCTTGCTCTAGGTGCTGGGCAGACAGATCCCTGTCCTGAGCTCACATCCTGGCAGGGAGGACTGTGAAGACTGTTGTCATGTGCCCCATGTGGTTCCTTAGAGTGGCTTTTTCGGTGAAAATATTTTGAGAATCTTTAATTTACGACCATGGAAATAGTAGAAGATCTGGTTTTGACTTTTTCTTGTCCTTTTTTTTTTTGAGTTATAGAAAATGAGAGATACTGCTCTGCACATATTTAATATTCAGTAGCTACTGAAAAGTGCTATGTCTTACTTTTAAGTTACAGACCTCCCTAGTACTAGTGCTCTGCTTGGAAAGATGGTGCTGTTCTGTGAACTGGGACGAGACTGACTCCCGCTCCATGGGTTATGTTCGCTCTGATGTGTGAGGCTTGTTTCTTATTCCAGGAAAGTCTGGTTTCCCGGCTGGTAGTTGCAGGTTTGATACTGCCTTCAACCTTTGCTGCTTTTATCTCCTTTAAACTCTTTGAACTGATTCCTGTTAGGAAAAAATAAATCTCATTTAAAGCATTAGTTAAAGAAGTACACTTATTGAGCACTTCTTATATGCCCAGCACTGGACAAAGCAGGGGGAGCCTTGGTGGGGCTACCGAGTGAGCTAAGCACCCAAGAACTAGTGTCTTTATGGATTCAGATCACTTTCTTGGTACAGGCATGCCTCATTTTGTTGTGTTTCATATATATGTGAATATATATATTCACATATATGTGTATATATATGTGTGTGTGTGTATATATTTAACGAATTGAAGGTTTGTGGCAACTCTCCACTGAGCAAAAACTACGTGCTGTGTGCATGCTTAGTTGCTAGGTCGTGTCTGACTCTTTTGTGACCCCATGGACTGTAGCCTGCCAGGCTCCTCTGTCCACGGGATTCTCTAGGCAAGAATACTGAAATGGGTTGCCATTTCCTTCTCCAGGGAATCTTCCTGACCCAGGAACCGAACCCTCATCTTCTGCATCGCAGGTGGATTCTTTACCACTGAACCATCTGGGAAGCCCAGATGCTCATTTACCATTATGAAAAACCCAAGGGCCCTTAAGAATTGTGCTAAATCTACTCAGTCTGTGCTTTATAAATGGAACAACAAAGCCAGGATGACAGCACATCTGTTTACAACATGGTTTACTGAATGTTTTAAGCCCACCCTTGAGATCTACTGCTCAGAAAAAAAAGTTTCATTTGAAAATATTACTCTCATTAACAGTGCACCTGGTCACCCAAGAGCTCTGATGGTTAATGTTGTGCCTGCTAATGAAATAGCACCCATGGATCAAGGAGTGATTTCAATTTTCAAATCTTATTCTTTTTTTTTTCAAATCTTATTCTTTAAGAAATAGATTTTGTAAGACTATAGGTGCTTCAGGTAGTGATTCTTCTGGTGGATCTGAGAGAAGTAAATTCAGAACCTCCTGGAAAGGATTTACATTCTAGATGCCATTAAGAACATTCATGATTCTTGGGAAGGGGTCAGAATATCAACAATAACAAGAGTCTGGAAGAAGTTGATTCCAACCCTCATGGATGACTTTGAGGGTTTTGAGACTTCAGTGGAGGAAGTAATTGCAGATGTAGTAGAAACAGCAAGAGAGCTAGAATTATAAATGGAGCCTGAAGATGTGACTGAATTGCTGCCGTCTCATGATAAAACTTTCACGAATGAGGAGTTGCTTCCTTATGGATGAGCAAAGAATATTATTTCTTCAGGTGAAATCTACTCCTGGTGAAGATGCTATAAACAGTGTTGAAATGACAGCAAAGGACTTAGAATATTGCATAAACTTAGTTGATGAAGCAGTGGCAGACTTTGAGAAGATTGACTCCAATTGTGAAAGAAGTTCTGTGGGTACAATGCTATCAAACTGTATTGCATGTTGCAGAAAAATCATTTGTGAGTCTATCAATGTGGCAAATTTCATTGTTTTAAGAAATTGCCACACCCACCCCAGCTTTCAGCAACTACCACCCTGATCAGTCAGTTACCATCAACATCAAGGCAAGACCTCCACCAGCAAAAAGATTACAACTCACTGAAGGCTCTGATGATGTTTAGTATTTTTTAGTAATAAAACATTTAAAATTAAGGTTTGCACATTTTTTCAGACAAATGCTTTGCACACTTAACAGACTATGGTATTGTGTAAACATAACTTTTATATGCAGTTGTTCAGTCACTCACTCAGGTCCGACTCTTTGACACCCCATGAATGGCAGCACAAAAACTTCATGTAACTGAGTTTATTGTGACATTTGTTTTATTGTGGTGGTGTGGAACCAAACCTGTCATGTCTCCAAGGGGTGCCTATAGTCTGCTTTTAAATCCGTTTTTCTCCATTTTGCTAAGATTTGATCTAAAATTTAGTTGATTAAGAAAGTGAGCAATTAAGGTACAGTTTTGTATATAATCTATCTCATTGGAAATGCAGCAGTGTGACAGCCTGCATAATTGAAAGTGTTCCTTCCAAGAAGACCCACAATAGGTTAATTCCCAGTGTTAAAATTGTGAATGCGTTTTTTGGGGGTAAGTTTTGTTAAAGAATCTGGTTGCTTTGAAAATCCTGCCCTACGATTTACTGCTCTTTCATTATATTTGATCTTCAATTTTACGGGCTGCTTTGGTTAGTGATGGTAACAACAGAGAATTATGTAGGCTTCAGTAGGATGAAAGGAAGAGTGGAACTGATTAAGAACAAGTTAGCTTTTTCATATATGGGAAGGAGGACTAGTGAAGAGCAGCAACACATCCTTAAAATGACTCAGTAATTTACTAGGGCATTTTGAAACCTAAAAATTAACAAATTGATCTTAATTCATCTTGTCTCAGTTTGTTGGAAGGTTGCCTAGTGCCTTGAGATGCTGGTTAACAGGCTCAAACGAGACTCTTTACCAAATGGCAGTCATCTAACATTGGAAAACCATCTCTCTTTGCTATTGGTTATAGTGAAGCAAAGACAGAGCAAGGAGGGCCCTTCTCTAGAGTGATTTTCACAAAATTTACATTTTGATTTATTGACTGCACAAAGAAGCAATCTGCCAAGTGTTGCTACTGCATCTGAGATTTGTCTCAGTTGAGATTATAAGTGCCTTTGCTGAACACCAGCTCTATCTACACCCATTTAAGTAAATTAGATCAGATTTAAATTCTAAGTCTCTCTGAACTGCTTAAATTCACCATTGTGAAATGGAAGTAACAAGACTAGAAAGCTGGCCTGACCCTGTGGTCTGTTAGCATGGTTAGGTCACGGCTCTGTCTTTGTCCTGTTCATTCTTGCTGGAGGAGCTGGCGTCCTTTGGCTGTTTGTCATATTCCCATGAACAAATCAAGGAGTCTCTTGTGAATATTCATCCCCTGATCAGTGTTTCATCTGCTAGGACACCAGTTATGCATCATTTTGCATGTATCATCACTTTATATGAAAACCTATGATATCAGGAACCATTCAGTTAGAAATGGCCCTCAAAATTCTCAGTCAAATCCATGCCTTTCTGTTTGGTTCTATAGCCTGACCTTAGGCTCTATTCTTTACCTAAAGACTTCGAACTAGAATGTGGAAGAGTCACAGCAAGTCTCTTCCCTTTGCTTATCACTCTACTCCCCAAGCATTGATCACACCCCTTCTGTTTTATTCATTTCTTTAACATGCACACACACACACACGATGCATCCTCTGCTATTGCTAGTTATTTATTTTTAAGTAGAATAATTTGCTAATGCTTTTCAAGCAACCTTCTAGAAATATCTTGAAAGTGTCAAAAAATTTTCTCAGTATTCCTAGTCAACGCATCCATGCATCGTCTATTTACAGTATTTTTTTTCCAGTGGCCTGTGTTTATGAATCTTTTTAAAGCTACCATTTTAGTTTTCAGAGAAATAGTATATACTGCTTTTTCAATTAACATTTCATGGATTTACATAAAATTTCATTGCTTGTACGTGGTTAAAATAATGGCATCAGAATTTGCAGTTTTGAGAACTAAAAACAAGTGACAACACAGCAGTTAGGAGTGAACGTGTGCAAGGATTCCAGAGGTGAACGCAACAGCAGTGAGTGCTCGGTACTCCATGGACGTCAGCAAGCATCAGAAATCTCATGGTTTGATGAAGAGAAGATTGGCTAAGAGAGCTATAATAACTGTGAATAACATTTGTGCAAGACCAAGCCCTGTGTTAATAACTTAATACAGTCTCTCATCTAACCTTTACGGTAACTATGAAAGTTAGGCATTAGTACAGTACCCCCATTTATGCAAGGGAAAACTGTTTCTGCTAAGTAGCTTGTCCAAGATCATAATGCTAGAAAGTAACAGAGTAAGAAAAATCCTCTAGCTCTCTCCAGAGACCTGGCTTTTAACCATCTTGCTATATCATAGTAATTTTTTGACTAACAACTCAAAAATATTATAATTACAGAGAGAATGCAGATATCACTTAAAAGTCTCCATCTTACTAAAGAAATCATCATTTTCTCTACTTGGTGTCCATTTGTTGTTCCTCCTGTTACAGGGATTCACAGGAAAAGTGTTGTTGAAGGAGCCTGGAAAAATACAGGCAGTGACTTTGGAGTTCTGTATAAATGAGGGCAAATAGACCAAATGTCTCCTCCTGCTCTGAGTTATTCATTAGAATGTTTCCAATTGAGTAGTGAGTGATGCCACATTTAATATACCCTCAGGACTTCCATGAGGTCTATCAGCTTGCACTTTCCTAAGTTAGGAACACAAAGGCTTTATGACAGACATTTGTTTTCTTGTGGTTCTTTGTACTGTTGCTCTGCTCTGTTAGTTTTAAGTCCTTCAGTTTTGATGAAAGCTTTGATGTTTGATTAGAGAGGATAATTAGGGAGGTTTGTGGCTTTTATTGGTGATTTAGACAGTGACATGTTTATGGCTAAGCTATGGGATCAACCAGATTTCATATTTTTATATATATATATATATATTTTCACATCTCTTATGTTTAGGAAAGAGTATTCTGAAAATAAGTTGAAAGTAGAAAATTGACCTTGACTTTATGACATAAGTCTTGGAGTAAGCCAACCATTTGTTTTGGGAGGTTTCTAGAGCTGATGAAGAAAACTGTCTAAAAGTCCCCATTCTTCGTGAATCAGCTGGTGCTATTGCTCTGCACTCTGTTTAATCAAGTCAGGATAATTCTGGGTTTAATAGATTTTTGGAATCTCCTGTGCCTATGCCTTAAGTGAATTTGACACTCAGCTCCCCAGAGTGCCTTTATCATCAGCATGTTTTCTTCACACCTTTTGCATATTTTCATGTATTAGGAAGTCACTTCTACTGTGACTCTGAGCGTTGACATAGATCGCGTGGTTTATCCAGATCAGCCTCTCCTTCCCCTGGTGGTGTGCTACTAAAGGTCTAGCAACGGGCTCTCAGTGGGAAGAGACTTGGCCCTGATCAATAGCATTTGGTGATGTCCATGGTAAAAAAATCTTCCCTCCTGGCCTATGTGAGGCACCAACGTGGTTGGGGTGGGAAGAGATGTGAACAGTCAGCTCTCACAAGGTAATCTGAGCAGGCAATCTGTCCCTTATCAAATAGCACAATTGTGTGAGTTCACTTCTGATGTTGACCTCTGGGAATGCAATGAAAAGTTGCTCTGGGGGAATTCCCTGGGGGTCCAGGCTTTCACTGCTGGGGCCTGGGGTCCATCCCTGGTCAGGAAACGAAGATCCTGCAAATGTAGCATGGCTTAAAAAAATAAATTTCCTCTGGCAGCGTGTCCTTATTGAGTTTTCAAGCTATTTCTTCTCAACTCTTTTACTTACATGTAAGTGAAAGATTTCATTTTAGAGCTTATCTGTGTGTAAGTGTGTATATGTTTTGTGTGTGTGTGTGTATATACACACATATATTGGTGGTGTTGTTTACTCACTAAATTGTGTCTGACTCTTTGCGACCCCATGGACTGTAACCCGCCAGGCTCCTCTGTCCATGGCATGTCCCAGGCAGGAATACTGGAGTCGGGTTGCCATTACCTTCTCCAAAGGATCTTCCCAACCCAGGGATCAATTCTGCATCACCTGCATTGGCGGGCAGATTCTTTACCACTGAGCCACCTGGGAAGCCCACACATATATTTAAACATACATATGCTATTTATATGTATTAAAATTGATATTCTGTTTCAGGTTTTCATTTTGGGTTTTGTCATACCACATTTTCTTAACGTTTTCAAGAGTCTTGAGTCCCGTCTCTTTAACTTGTTTTGCTCAGCCTCCTCAGTAATAAAATCAGTAATCAATCAGTAATAAAATTGCCTTAGGCGTGAGCCCCTCACTTTCAACTCTTCCTTCCAGTATATCATCACAGATTTTCCTAGTGCAAACTTACTGTAGTGGGGATAGATTTTTCTTTTCTTTTTTTTTCAAGAAGGGAAACAACAATGCAAATACGACACCTGCCAGTTTCATGCAAGCTCTTCCTAACCTTTGAACAGGATTCCAAGTGCAAGTAAGATGATTCCATTGATCTTTTTTTTTTTAATTTTATTTTATTATTTTTTTTTTCCAGTGGGTTTTGTCATACATTGATATGAATCAGCCATGGATTTACATGTATTCCCAATCCCGATCCCCCCTCCCACCTCCCTCTCCACCCGATTCCTCTGGGTCTTCCCAGTGCACCAGGCCGGAGCACTTGACTCATGCATCCCACCTGGGCTGGTGATCTGTTTCACCATAGATAGTATACATGCTGTTCTTTTGAAATATCCCACCCTCACAGTCTCCCACAAAGTTCAAAAGTCTGTTCTGTATTTCTGTGTCTCTTTTTCTGTTTTGCATATAGGGTTATCGTTATCACCTTTCTAAATTCCATATATATGTGTTAGTATGCTGTAATGTTCTTTATCTTTCTGGCTTACTTCACTCTGTATAATGGGCTCCAGCTTCATCCATTGATCTTTTAATGACAGAATGAAAGGGAGTTAATTTCTCTTGAAACATCTCCGGCTTTTCATGGCTATCATGGTCTGAAGTTCCCTGTGTTACACTGGATACCATCAGCAGGATGAAACATGGAAAAATACTACCACCCACTGGTCCTTCCTCCCCAAGACAAGATTTCCAAACGTTAGATAGGTTGGCTCTTCTTGGATAAGGTTTTGGTCTTTTTACAGTTGGTACAAGTAGTGACCGCAGTAGTCAAAATGAAGCAGAGCGTCAAACGTGGAAAATCGCTTCTGCCTCACACATGCTGAAATGATAGATGAAATACCACCAAAGCTCAGAAAACAAACAAAAAAGGACAAATGGCCTCAAAACAAAATTAATATTTTTGGGGCCTCAGAATGTTGTAGAAGTGCCTGAGAGTGAGCAGTGTTGGCGCTGCTGTCTCTGAAGTCTTCCTCCCGTGTCACCTTCCCAACACAGCTTCCCTGAACACCACACTAAAGCAACTTACCCTTCTCCACCCAGACAAGCACTCACCCTCTTCTCTGCTTCATTTTTATCCTTCTTTGTTGTTGTTCAGTTGCTCAGTCTTGTCTGCTGTCTCTTTGGGACCCCATGCCAGGCTTCCTTGTCCTTCACAATCTCCCAGAGTTTGTTCAAACTCATGTCCGCTGAGTCGGTGATGGCATCCAACCATCTCATTCTCTGTCGCCCCCTTCTCCTCCATTCCTCAATCTTTCCTAGGATCAGGGTCTTTCCCAGTGAGTTGGCTCTTCACATCAGGCGAATGAAGTATTGGAGCTTCAGCCTTAGTCCTTCCAATGAATATTCAGGGTTGATTTCCTTCAGGATTGACTGGTTTGATCTCTTTGCTGTCCAAGGGACTCTCAAGAGTCTTCTCCAGTGCCACAGTTTGAAGTTCATTTTTATCCTTAGTACTGATTATCCCTTAACATACTCTGTGCCTTATTAATTTATCTTATTGTTGGACTAGGGTGTCAGCTTCAGGAGGACAGGGCTTTTGTGTTCCAAATATTTGTGAATGAATAACTGAATGGTAACACATGTAATGCATTTATCAAAGTAGTAGCATGTGGTAAATATCCAATGAGTGTTTTGACCATAGTTAGCCATATTATTAACATACAGTTCTTAGTGTTGGCAAAATCTGATGTTTCCTGTTTTCTACTTCTTCTCTGTCTGTCCCCTCCATGCCTCAGCTGCCTCTATGTCTATATACTACTCATTTTTCTCCACTATTCTTTCTTTCTTCCTGTTTGTCCAGGATTGAAGCCAGTGCCCTGTGTGTGTGGAGCGTAGCACAGGCCACTGCAGACCCTCAGTTTCTGCGTTCGGGCTGTTTGTAGGTGTCTGGTGGCCAATAGGAGAGGGCAGTGGGAGAATGAGGGGCTCCTGGCGTTGGTAGGGCAGGAGGACCCCTCCTCATCCCTGCTCTCTCTCAACTTCACTGCCGCGTCCACAGGGTTATTTAGCTTTCGTGAGATCAGAGCCTGAAGTTCTTTCTGATTCATGTTCAAACTACACAGATAAAATACAATCACAGTGGATTGGCGATCTGGGGACACATTACTTCTGTATAATAAAACCTGGGCTTTTAAAAATTTTTATTTGTTTGATTGAAAAATATAGTTAATTTATAAAGTACCAGTCTCTGCTGTAAGGCCAAGTGACTCAGTTAAATACATGTGAACATTCTTTTTTTTAAATTTAATAATATTTTTTCCATTATGGCTTGTCACGGGATATTGAATATAGTTCCTTGTGCTATACCCAGTGGGACCTTGGTGTTTATCCATCCTATATATAATAGCTTGCATATGCTAATCCAAACTCCCTGGCCTTCCCACCCCAGCCTCTTGGCAACCACAAGTCTGTTCTTTATGTCTGTGAGTCTGTTTCTGTTTTGCAGATATAGGTTCATTTGTGCCATGTTTTAGATTCCATATTTTATGAATTATATCCTATGTCTTTCTCTTTCTGACTGACTTCATTTAGTATGATCATCTCTAGGTGTATCTGTGATGCTGCACATGGCATTATTTCACTCTTTTTTTATGGCTGAATAGTATTCCGTTGTATATATGTACCACATCTTCTTTATCCATTCATCTGTTGATGGGCGTTTCAGTTGTTTCCGTGTTTTGGCTATTGTGAATAGTACTCTATGAATATAGGGGTGCAGGTATCTTTTTGAATTATAGTCTTGTCTGGATATATGCCTGGGAGTGGGATTGCTGGATCATATGGTGGCTCTATTTTTAGATTTCTGAGGAACTTCCAGGCTATTTTCCATAGTGGCTGTACCAACTTATATGTCCACCAACAGTGTAGGAGCACTCCATTTTTTCCACACCCCTTCCAGCATTTGTTATTTGCAGACTTTTCAAAAGAAATTTGTGGGAGGAAGAAGCGAGATACAACCTATAACCAAGATATTATAGGAGGGGTAGAGGGCATCAAGAACTTGATTTTAGTACTGAAGCAATGTATTTTTTTAAATTAATTAATTTATTTATTTTAATTGGAGGCTAATTGCTTTACAGTATTTTAGTGGTTTTTGCCGTACATTGACAAGAATTAACCATGTGTGTACATGTGTCCCCCATCTTGAACTCCCCTCCCACTTCCCTCCCCATCCCATCCCTCAGGGTTGTCCCAGTACGCTGGCTTTGAGTGCTCTTTTTCATGCATCAAACTTGGACTGATGATCTATTTCACATATTCTAATACACATGTTTCAATACTATTCTCTCAAATCATCCCACCCTCACCTTCTCCCACAGAGTCCAAAAGTCTGTTCTTTATATCTGTGTCTCTTTTACTGTCTCACATATAGGGTCATTGTTACCATCTTTTTAAATTCCATATATAGGTGTTAATATACTGTATTAGTATTTCTCTTTCTGACTTACTTCACTCTGTATAATAGGCTCCAGTTTCATCCAGTTCATTAGAACTGATTCAAATGTATTCTTTTTAATGGCTGAGTAATATTCCATTGCGTGTATGTACCACAACTTTCTTATCCATTCGTCTGCTGATGGGCATCTAGGTTGCTTCCATGTCCTGGCTATTGTAAACGGTGCTGTGGTGAACATTGGGGTGCACGTGTCTCTTTCAGATCTGGTTTCCTCGGTGTGTATGCCCAGCAGTGGGATTGCTGGGTCATATGGCAGTTCTATTTCCAGTTTTTTAAGGAATCTCCACACTGTTCTCCATAGTGGCTGTACTAGTTTGCATTCCCACCAACAGTGTAAGAGGGTTCCCTTTTCTCCACACCCTCTCCAGCATTTATTGCTTGTAGACTTTTGGATAGCAGCCATCCTGACTGGTGTGAAGTGGTACCTCATTGTGGTTTTGATTTGCATTTCTCTGATAATGAGTGATGTTGAGCATCTTTTCATGTGTTTGTTAGCCATCTGTATGTCTTCTTTGGAGAAATGGCTGTTTAGTTCTTTGGCCCGTTTTTTCAATGGGTCGTTTATTTTTCTGGTATTGAGCTGCATGAGCTGCTTGTATATTTTTGAGATTAATTCTTTGTCAGTTGCTTCATTTGAAGCAATGTATTTTCCCTGCTTTAGACAATAAACACAGCTTCTCCTCCCCAAAGAAATATGGAATTGTGATATTGGCTTTACTATCTGAGGCCCTTCCTTCTTAAATCCCAGTCCCAGGCAGGGTATAAGCTGTGTTGATGGAAGGATGAAATGATGAATCCCCTGCATTTGACGAGAGGGAAGCTGTCAATTTTGCTTGGTGAGAAAAAAGTGAAACACGTGGCTTGTCCCTATTAGCACTTTGTGAAATTTATTGTGTCCTTCATAATCGTCCTCAGCAAATGGGAAACATATTTTTAAGAAGTGACTGAGGGATTTTGTCCTTCATAAATAGTGGGATAGTTGGTTGAAGGGATGAGAAAGTTAAGAGCACCAAGAAAGCATAGTGTTCAAGCTGAGTTGAACATGTCTTTCTGATTTGAATTTTAATAAAACAAAATGACCATAAACTAGGTCATGGTCATCATCCACACACATAACTACTGCCTTATCAATGTATGTTTACTATACTGATTTGTTTCAAGGTGACATTCATCTTTGCTAAATCTCAGCAGAGAAGATGAAGTACTGGGATCCTCAGGTAGCAGCAGAAAGTGGGAGATGTTGACCAGAGGACTCTTAGACATGAGAAGAGCTCTCCAGGGTAACTTTCTCTGATGGTTACCCTGCCTCACGAGAACTCCCCACCCTGACTGATGCCCAAAGCTGCTGGAGCCACAGCTCCGGGTGCTTGAGGTGGTGGTGAAGATTGTTGAGAAACTTCGTGAAGCAGGAACTCTTTCCATAACAGGTAGCCTCACGCTTAGGAGTGTTGGTGCCCATCAGTTGTGGGGAACCATTGCCTTTTGGTGCTGGGAAGAGCCTTGAAACATTCTCTGCTCTGTTTCCATTGCTACGGCCTCTGAGGCTAGATAGGCCACTCTATTAAACCAGCTGTGTGACTTTCTAAAAGTTGCTCAAACATTCTGAACCTCAGTTTCTTCAGCAATAAGATAGGAATAATGCTTGCTTGCAGTGTTGTCCTCATGCTGCTGCTGCTAAGTCACTTCAGTCGTGTCTGACTCTGTGCGACCCCATAGACGGCAGCCCACCAGGCTTCCCCGTCCCTGGGATTCTCCAGGCAAGAACACTGGAGTGGGTTGCCATTTCCTTCTCCAATGCATAAAAGTGAAAAATGAAAGGGAAGTCGCTCAGTCGTGTCCGACTCTTAGCAATCCCATGGACTGCAGCCTACCAGGCTCCTCCATCCATGGGATTTTCCAGGCAAGAGTACTGGAGTGGGTTGCCGTTGCGTTCTCCATGTTGTCCTCATAGAGGACATTTAATTAGTTAAAACACTTTTTTATTAAGCATCTACTATGTGCCAGACCTGTGTTGTTGCTCAGTTGCTCAATCATGTCCAACTCTTTGTGACCCCATGGACTGCAGCACACCAGGCTTCCCTGTCCTTCACTATCTCCTGGAGTTTACTCAAACTCATGTCCATTGAGTCGGTGATGCCATCCAACCATCTCATCCTCTGCTGCCCTCTTTTGTCTTCAATCTTTCCCAGCATCAGGGTCTTCTCTAATGAGTTGGCTCTTCACCACATCAGGTGGCCAAAATATTGGAGCTTCAGCTTCAGCATCAGTCCTTCCAATGAATATTCAGGGTTGATTTCCTTTAGGCTTGAGTGGTTTGATCTTCTTGCTGTTCAAGGGACTCTCAAGAGTCTCCTTCAGCAGCGCAGTTCTAAAGACCTGTGTGAGATGATGGGAATACAAAAGTGAGCAAAAGAAATACTGAGCTCACTCTCATGGAATTTATAATCCATATTAAATGGTGACTGGCACACAGTAGGGTCTCAGAAAATGGTAGCTGTCTTATTATTCATTTAAAAATGAGGGTGTTGCAGCTAAGAGGTTAAGTGACCTGCTCCATATTTCAGTTTTTCCTGGCATAGGCAAGACTTGATATTTTGGCCTATAATCTAAAATCAAATACTTGTCAGAGAGGCCAGTCATGGTGTCCAGAGCCTTTGTGATGAGGTGGACATTTTGGTTCATTTGGGGCAATATTTCCTAACCACACCTCTGGTTAGCATGGGTGCCCCCAGCATGGCCAGGTATGACCAGGTGAGACTTACTTCCCAGGGAATTCTCCAGGCCAGGATACTGGAGTGGGTAGCCTTTCCCTTCCCCAGGGGAATCTTCCCAACCCAGGGAATGAACCAAGGTCTCACCCACACTGCAGGTGGATTCTTTACCAACTGAGCCGCAAGGGAAGCCCAACAATACTGGAGTGTGTATCCTATCCCTTCTCTAGCGGATCTTCCCGACCCAGGAATCAAACCAGGGTCTCCTGCATTGCAGGTGGATTCTTTACCAACTGAGCTATCAGGGAAGCCTCTTACTTAAATTAGAGTAATTAAAAAAATTATTAGTTCATTTTATGTGAAATTTGTTATCCTCTTGTAGGTTCTTGGAAAATCTGCACAAAAAAATCAACAATGTAAACCATAGGCTTAGGGTTAAATGAGGTTTGATTTGCCTGGACCACAGAAGTGGTAATGAGAATGATATCTATAATGGAGCACAATAACTCCCATTAGAAGACTCATATGAGAAATGTGAAGCTTTAGAGCCTGCAAAAATTTTACTTTCTCCTTTTTAAAAACTGAGAACTATGAAAATAATGATTTGCCTCTTTGGCCAAATCTGCGAAAAATCTTGGATTCAAAATTCATGTCCAGTCACAAGGAACGCATATATCCTTGAGGTTAGGGTATATGTTTTCTTTCACTTCTTTAGTTCCAGGGTGTTTCATGTGTATGGTTTTATTGTCTGTATGTCCTTTGACGTGAAGTGAAAGTTGCTCAGTCGTGTCCGACTCTTTGCAACCCCATGGACTATACAGTCCATGGAATTCTCCAGGCCAGAATACTGGAGTGGGTAGCCTTTCCCTTCTCCAGGGATAGGCCAGAGATGTATGTCCTTTAATCTGAGTTAAATACCAGAAGCATATGTTAAAACAAACAAACAAACAAACAAACAAAAAACTGCTTTCCTTTGTAGGGCAGAGAGTGCCAGTACAGGAAAAATAGAATCAGTGAGGGAGACAGTGGGGAAAAACATGAATGAGGATGATCCCTGGACAGTTATTTTGCTGTCAACCCCTTTAAGTCTTTCCTGGTGGCTCAGTGGTAAAGGACTCGCCTGCCAATGCAGGAGATGCCAAGAGACGGGTGTTTGATCCCTGGGTCGGGAAGATCCCCTGGAGGAGGGAATGGAAACCCTCTCTAGTATTCTTGTCTGGAGAATCCCATGGAGAGAGGAACCGGGCGGGCTACAGTCCATGGGGTTGCAAAGAGTTGGGCACAACTGAGCGACTAAACAGCAACCCCCTTTAGCCAGGTAATGATACACTTTCTGCTGCTGCTAATGAATGTAGCCCAAGGACCTGTGACCTCTTGGTTGACCTGGATCCAGTCTCAAAACAGCCCTTTCCTTTGGTTGCTGTGTACATTTGCAGGCATATTGGATAAGGCACAGCAGTTAGAAGCTTTTTGGTCCCATATTTCTCGTTTGTCTAGATTTGCAAGCACAGTTTTGTCTCAGCTTCCAGCACATTTGCTGTGATTATTAGGATTTTATTCTTCAGGACCAGAACTAACTTTCCCCCTATTTTCTTTCCCTTTTTGCACTAAGTTCTCATCAGGTTTCTGCAGAAGAGCATGTTTTCTGTTCACTGTTTTCCCCTTCTCTGCTTGTTGCTATCGAGAAGGGAAACACAAATAAAATATTTGGACCCAACTCTTAAGCAGGAATATGTTTTGAGCAAGTAGAGCTATAAAAACATCATAAAACTCCCCAGATTTACCCCAGCTCTCCAGCCTGGGGACAGAGTGAAGCCACAGTAAGAGTCACAGAGCAGCCCATTTCTGGCCCAGCTCAGCTGGCGATATGCCTGCAATCCAAGGCTCTTGCTAGTGGAAAGGGTCGCTGGGTGCCCCACCATATACTCACAAAAGGTCATGAATGATCTGCTCTCTTTTGGCCTGAGGGGTCCCACTGTTCTGTGTTTCTCCAGGGTTGCTCTCCTGCTTGTAACTCTGAGGACTCCTTTTGAGGACCCTCTTCCCAATGCTCCATCCTCCTGGCCACTGGCTTGGAGCTGTGGTTGGATCAGTTCCTCTGCTCCTATCCCACCATCTCCAGGCTCCCTCTGATCAGGGCTGTACCCCGTTACCAGGTACAAAGCCTGAGTACCTTTGTCCTCAACTGTCCACAGGCCCCTGGGCATGACTGTCCTTACACTTGACCTGCTCATTAATTCACTGGACTAGTGTGGAGACTGTCATATGCCCAAATTTGTCGTCCCTCTTCCGTGTAATTGGGATGCCTAGCTAGAGCCTGCCTTTCCCCTCTCCCCTGCAGCTAGGTTAAGGCCATGGAACTAAGAGCTCTAATGGGATTTTCAGGTTGACATTTTTGGTCACTTACTTGAAGAGAAAGTGTTGGCCTTATATTCATACATCATTGTTCCCCCTTTCTCCTGGGGACATCAGTCACACTGATGAGGACAGAAATTTGAATTTTGGAAAATATGTATCTGCCACTATGAACCTGACAACATCTCACTGCTTAAAAACTTTTATTCTGAGGTCAGCAGTGATATCAATGAACAAGATTTTCTGCTGTAGTACAATAAAATGTATCAACATTTGGCAGTTTGGCATAACTCAGTGAGCCAGTAATTTCCAGAGGGATAGATGCATGATGTTATGAAATCACATGGGGGTTAAAGAGCCCATGTGTGGAAAACATGTAGTGTTAAATAAGAAACTGCTCTTCTGTTTGATAGTTTTTGACAAAAATGATCAGTGTGCAATCACCATTATGTGGATTTTAATGTGACAGAGTATAAAAAGTTCATTGATAAGGTTTCAGATTTCATATTGCAACAACCTTTTTAGAAAATACCACTTAAGTTTTGGTATAGTATTAAAGAACAGCATTCACAACCATCTGAAAAGGCTGTTATACTACTGTCTGTTTTCTTGGCTATATAGTTGTGTGAGGCTAGATTCTCTTCACATTCTTTAACTAAAACAACTTGCTGCAGTAGATTGAACATTCAGTCATCACCACCACTACCATCATCATATCTTCTATTATTAAGCCAGACACAAAAGAGATTTTAAAAAAATATTAAATAATGCCAGCCTTTACACTTTTTTAAGACATAATTAAAAAAAATAATTATGTCAGCATACAATAGGTTTATCATTGCTTTAAAAAATAAATTAATGAACAAATGTTAGTAAGTACTTTTTATATTTTTGAATACAGTCAGTGTCAATAGATACTTCCCACATAAACAGATTTCTCTGGGGTCCTCAATAATTTTTGAGTGTAAAGGTGTCCTGAGACCAAAAGATTTGAGAACCCTTGCCTTCAGTTATGGCAGAGCTACATGTTAGACTCAGCTGGGACCATTGAGTGAGCTCTTGGAACACAGCAGTCTCCTTCCAGATATGGTATATGAGAAAATAAGATACCTCTATTTTGTTTGAACTGCTTGTATTTTGAGGCCACTTTGCTACAGCATCTTGGCCCATATTCTAAATAATATATTAATATTAGTCTAGAAATTGATCTAATGTACACAATTAGAATGACTTTTCCCCTTTAAGCCCTCATCAATGTCCCCAAATTGAGCTTATGTATCTGGACTCTTTCTCAGGAAGAGCCTGGATAGTTGACCAATGACTTTTTTCTTAATTTTCTAGGCAAAATCATTGTTGGGCTGCTTGTTCATCCTAACATATCAAGTCAGTTGTCCTTTTCACAAGGGACCTCTGGATTCTTAAATGGTGGAATTTTTAAGAAGTAAACTGCCCATGTCCATATTCTGTGATCTCTTTTGCATAAGGTTTTAATCTTCATTCTGTCTTTGTTCTCTTAATGTCAATGTGTTTGGCTTCGTTATTATGGTAATATTATTTTTTTCTGAAACAACAATGAAGACATGTGTTTTTACAAGTCTAGAGTCTAATCCAGGACCATGGAAGAATACTTGAATGTGAAACTTTCTGGAAAATTCATCATTGTTCATCATGTTTATATTAAAAGTCCCTAGAATACGAAAATCACATTTCACTCATTTCCCTTTACTAGACTTTCTGGAAACCTTTCCAAATTCCATAGCACAGACTGATTTTCTAGTCTCTGAATCTTCTACAGCAGTTATTTCTCAGTAAATTATGTTGGCACATCCCATCATTGATCTGATGTACACAATTAGAATGATTTTTTCCCTTTAAGCCCTCATCAATGTCCCCAAATTGAGCTTGTGGATCTGGACTCTTTCTCAGGAAGAGCCTGGATAGTTGACCAATGACTTTTTTCTTAATTTTCTAGGCAAAATCATTGTTGGGCTGCTTGTTCATCCTAACATATCAAGTCAGTTGTCCTTTTCACAAGGGACCTCTGGATTCTTAAATGGTGGAATTTTGTTTCCTAACTCTATATGTGTGATCTGTCTCTCCAGTGTGGTAGTGATGTGCCCAAGGGTGTCAGTCATCATCTGTTTATCTTGTATCTGGGTATCCTATAGTGCCTGTGCGCATGCATGTTCAGTGGTGTCTGACTCTTTGCGACTCTATGGACTGCAGCCCACCTGGCTCCTCTGTCCATGTAATTCTCCAGGCAAGAATACTGGAGTGGGTTGCTATTTCCTCCTCCAGCAGATCTTCCCAACCGAGAGATCGCATCTCTTGCATCTCCTGCATTGGCAGGTGGATTCTTTAACACTGTGCCATGTATCCTATAGAGTCCTAAGTTAATAAAGAAGCTGAATTAAACAGTCTCGGATGTCATTTCCTTTCCTCATCGAGTAGCAAGAGAGACACCTCCAGGCAAGGAACCTGAGTGGAGTTGTCAGGTACATGTGGTGTGGTTTCTGGGATAGTAAGAAAATTCCTCTGCCCTGCCTACAGATTTCTGCCCCTGTCTTCCCCTCCACATTTGCTCATAGATGTCTAATAGCAACTTTCTGAGAAACTGTTAGGCTGAAAATAGAGTGAGGTGTTTTTCTTTTAAACTTCTTTATTGAGCTATGATTGACATACAAAAAGCTGTAGATATGTAATGTATGCAGCTTGTTATGTTTGGAGATAAGTATGCACCTTAGGAAACCAAAGTCACTCTTAGGAACCAGATATTTTAAATGCAGATATCTATCAGCAGGGGCAAGATAGTGGCTTACACTCACAATTCCTGGCTTCTAGAAAAAATTAGTGGAGGGTGGAAAATGAATAGAATGCCTGAGATGAAAAAATATGCTAATAAGGAAAGCAATGACCTGATTTATACTTTAACAGGTCAGCTCTGGTCTGGACTAGCAGACTGAAGAATCAGAGGATATTTCCTTGAGTTAGAATCAGATGTGGCTGAGACTCTGTTCTAGGAAATGCCTGGCCCAGATCTTAACTCTCATTATAAACCATGTGACCTTAGGAAAAATACTTCATTTCTCTGGGTCTGAGAACTCCTACTTAGCTAATGAGATTACTTGTTGGCTTATTGCTAAGATTAAACGAGTGTCTAATAAATATTAACTATCAGGGGGACCTTTTCTTAGTTTAAACCATCCTCACTGTAAGTAAGAATAAACCTGTTCTCTCAGGAATGATGTGGGAGGTGAGGGGTGGGGCTGATGCCTGAGAGATTGCTGTTTCTTCCCTAAATGCTTTCTTATTAGGGGCAGTGGTCCTCTGACTTTTGGAACAGAGGAGTTAGTTGCTTTTTGTTTTCCTGAAGGTTTGAAATTACCAGGATGTAAATATGAGGGGAGATGTGGATAATGAAAGATGTCTGAGCAGGTTGAAGTGAATGTGGAGAGGATGGTACTGATGTCTATGAGAGTGATCTTGCCCCAGAAAGGAACCACCTAGAATGAGCTGCACTTGACCCTTGAAAAACATGGGTTTGAACTGCAAGGATCCATGCATATGTTGATTTTTTGTCAATAGTAAATACTACAGTCCTATGTGATCCTGGTTGGTTAAATCCAAAGATGTAGAACTGTGGATGTGGGAGGCCAACTGTAAGTTATACTTGGATGTATACTCTGGCTGCAGAGGGTCAGCACCCCTAAGACCTCTTTATTGTTCAAGGGTCAACTGTAGTTCCTTGACTCCTGGGAATTCCACCAAGCTGTGGAAAGGAGGCTGACCCTGGAAGAAAGATAGGTATAAGCTTATTCCCATTTTGGAATAAAGCCCAGTGAACTGACTTGAAGGAAAGTCATGCAGACGAACTCCAAGCCAGGTGCTCTTTTGATAACTACGCTGCCTTTCCTGCACACTTCAGAAATGAACAGTAAAAGTGCCGAAATCCAAAGAATATTCTAGAAGTCCATGTGAAACCTCTCAGAAGTAGATTTGACCTCTAATGTAGGGTGGGGGTGACCTTTTAAATAGTTTAGAAATCTAATGTTTATGTTACATCAATTTTTTCATAGACCTCACCTCCCCTGAAGACACAGCACTTCCTGCCAACTCCCCAAACAACCTTGAAATGGTGGGCATCATGACTCATGGTCAGGTAAACATTCCTTTTAGACACATATCAGCAGATTTGTTATTCCATTACTGTCCAAACAGCAGAAAACCTCAGGAGGTAAAATAGGGTTAGTGTTGAAGAATTCAGTCTCACCTGTTCTCTTTTATTCAAATCAAACTTTTAAAGCACTCACTGTGGGGAGTTCATTTTTGCTCCCAATAAGGGATAAGGGGAAGATGTGTGGCAGGTCTCAGCCTTTGGAGTCAAGCCTTGTTCTGGAACTGTTTCATTTGGAAACCACACCTAACTCCCAGCAAGGAAATCATCTGACATAAATCACGACCTGCTTGCAGGTGTGGAAAAGGAAGGAGTTGGCATCAAACAGCACAGTGTATAAGGGTAATCAACAGAATTCTATAAAATGCCCATTAGCTACTCAAGGTGGAAAAATGGCTTGCTTACAGTGGAAACTGGTAATGTGGGTCAATAAAATGGTCAAATTCATATACCTTAGCCATAAATCTCAGGTCATAAAATCATGGCCAATGACCAGACTCTTATACATGATTTCCTGAAACAATCTATAAATAGTATAAAGTACTATAATATCTGTAGTGTACATTGGATTAAGGGAACATATATTTTATGTCAACCATAGAAGCTAAAGGTACTAGTACACAGTGAGAGTCAGTTACATGTGCATTGATTGATTTCATAGTTTGTTAAAATGCTGTAAATGTTTGAGTAGCCCCCAAATTTTAATTTTTTTTAGTTTGCAGAGTAAAAGATTTTCCTTTATGTATTCATTAATTTAATAAATACTTAAAGTATCTAAACCAAGCACTAACTCTGATCCTTACTGGTTGATTAAACTTTGGCAGTTACCTAACCTTTCCGCCTCAATTTCCTCATATGTAAAATCAGAGAAACTTTAGTACTTAATCTCCTAAGGTTGTTGCAGCTATTAAATGGATGAATACCTGTGAAGTGGTTAGAATATTGTCTCAGTGGTAGGAGACACACCTGTTAAGTTGCTGCATACTAAATTACCTTAAAGTTTAGAGGCTTAAAACAACACATTTATTATCTCATGATTTTTGTGGATCAGGAATTTGAGCATGGTTTAAGGTGAGTCTTCTACTTTTCAGGCTGAAATCAGGGTGTCCCCTGGGTTGTCACTGCAAGGCTCAGCTCTGGAAAAACCTGCTTCTAAGCTCATATGTGTGTTTGTTGGCAGGATTTAGTTCCTCCATAGCTGCTGGCCAGTGATTGCCCTCAGTTCTCTGCCATTTGAGTCTTTCCAACATGGCAACTTGGTTTGTCAAAGCGTACAACATGAGAAGTCAAGAGATTAGAATCAGCAAGTAAGCTGCAACTCATAGCTTTTTACAATCTAATTATGGAAGTGATCTTTCATCACTTTTGCCATATTTATCAATTAGACATGAGTCACTAGGCTCGGCCCACACTTAAGGAGATGGAATTACACAATTCTGGTGTGACTATCAGGGGTCAGCGATCATTGGAGTTCATGTTAGAAGTTGCCTACCATGATGATGAATAATACAAATTTGAGGAATTCATGCTTATTGGGGGAGACAGACATTAAAAAGAATTCTAGAATAAAATAGCAATTAGACATTGTGATAAGCACTATGAAGTGGAAACACAATGTTTGATGACACATTACAGTCTTGATATCTGTTTTGAGTTGGTATTTTTCAAATGAAGACATCTTTGAGGAAATAATTTTTAGTTTCAGATGTGAAGGATGAGTGAAGTGAGTCAAGAGTGGAGTCAGGAGAAAGGTGAGCCCTTCAGAAGAGTCAACAGATGGTGTGTGGGCCCTTAAGGGAGGGGACCACCTAGAGTTGTCCCCTCCATGTGGCTTGGAATGATTTTCTCTGCACATGGCTGGTTTCTGGGATAGACTGCTCCAAGAGAAGAAAATGGAAGCAGCAGCTGCCCGGTCAAGTTCACAGGCATCCCTTCCACTGTATTCTATTGATCAAAGCAGTTACAAACCTGTATCGGAGTCAAGGGGTGCCAAGCTCTGCTTTGTGATGGGAGGAGGAGCATGCTTATATCCAAACAGAAGAGTTGTTTGGGACTCTCCTGGACGAAGAACCACATCTGGTGATTTTAGCAAGAGTCATTTATTTTCAAGTTAAATATCGGATAAGAAGAAAGAAAGCAAAGAAATCATGTGTGGGTCCCTCTTTAAGACCCTTGGGTAGGTTGGGAAATGGGACTTAGAGGGAGGCCTGGAAGAAGATGGAGGTGAAGAGGAGACTTTAAAGAGATGTTGTGTGTTTTAGGGAATGGTCCTCTGGAGAGGGTCATGATAGAAGTGGGCTGGTGGATGAAACACACTTCTGAGAGATGGAAAAGGAAGGAATTCAGAAAACATATTTGGGGGAATTGAGCTTTGGTGGGAGAAATTTTTCCATTGTCACAGGAAAAAAGGATACAGGTGGTGTTGAAGGCTGACTTTTCATTAGTGTTGGGGATCCCAGGTAGTGTAGACAGCAACACACAGCAAAGTGGGAGAACTCTGAGTGCTGAGACATTATAGGGAAGAGAGGAAGAAGGCTGTTGTCACAGATGTGGCTGAACCCAATCCAAGGAAAGATTTTTTTTTTTTTAGTTTAATTAGTGTGTTGTTACCTTAAGAGATTGTTTTATTTCAGGGTTTATTCTTGTTTTATCACCTGAACAGGGAACAGCACAAGAAACGTTTTAGTCACTTGCATGTTTGCTTGTCTCTTCTATTAGCTTTCTTTTTAAGTTAAGCTAAGTGAACTTAAGACAGGAAGCATTCTTATCAGAAGCAGAAGGACCCCTCACCCCAGTGAGAGGAAATATATCACTGGGTTGCAGATCAGCACTGTCTTGAGGTTTGGTTGAACATTTGTATAAGAAACACTTATAAGAAAAACTGTCAGATATTGTTTACAGCCCATTCTCATGCTCATTATTTCTTATATAGGACCATGCATGGTTTATTCTTTCTGAATTTTGTTCTCAGAAGATTTTTCTTTTGAAGAGGATGGCCTGTTTCATTTGTTGAATGATGAAAATGCTGAGTCAATCACTTTTTCTTTAGCTACCCTCCTTTTTTGCATTGCATGTCAGGAGCTCAGACTTAAAATTCAGGGCTGCACCACAGTATTAATTGATGGTGAGGACATAGCACAGATTTTGAAATTTTCTCTCTCTAAACCACAGTTTATTCATCTTTCAAATGAGATAACTTTGGAGCCTACCTCTTAGGATTATTTTAAGGATTAAATGAGTTAATACATGTGACTTACTTGGGAAATGGGACTTAGAGGGAGGCATTTGACTTAAAATTCTGCTGCTTGGCATTTGACTGTTAATTCTATTGGTCTCAACTGTATCCTTCAGTTTACAGTGATTGATTTGTAAATATATAAATACCCAGTTTTCTGTGCTCACAGGTTAAGTTTTTTTAGGTATCTCTCTAACTTCTGCAGAGACCAGAATAGGTGATTTCTAAAAAATTATCCAGTTCTTTGATCTTGTATATTTTATGACTCCTCTATGGAGGTACGGATAAATAATATATACTCAAGGCAACATATAATCAATATGAGTAGCTCTGACTTAACACCTAGGGACTCGAACTGGAGAGTGGATGTTAACACTTGTGATATGCTTCTCACTGTAAACTTTTTTCCTGCCTGATTTTAATGGATGGGCTGAACAAACAAAGGGTTTATTGGCTCATGTTATCTTGGAAAAGGCAGGATAAGAAGGCTTCAAAACTTTTGACCTGTAGGGACATAGGATCTACATCTATAACAAACAGATCTACATGTATAACAAACACTACATCAGCATGAGGAAAAAGACCCAAGGGGACACACAACACTTGAGGTACCCAGTAATCTTAAACATGTACTTACCCAGTCACTTAAACCTAGTGTCATGAGATAATCATTTTCTTATTCAAACAAAGTTGATGGGCATTTTTCTGGAATGTTGTAGAGAGAATGGATATATTAAATAGATGAATGGAATAGATAAACTCTAATATCCTTCCAACTCTTAATATTCCTGGTTTTATGATCTTGTCCTCAGAGGATTGGGTCTGGATTTTCTCTACTCAGAGCAATGGTCTCTCTTGTGATTAGGTGAGTCATTTTGATTTCATCGTGGGGCTAGGTGTCAGGGCATTCCAAACAAAGGCAATCAGACTTTCCCCTGTTTATGCTAAATTAATCCCTCTGAGGCCAACTTAACTGTTGCTCTAAGATTTGGCTCTAGGTGTGCATTCTTTCAGATCACGGTATGGGTTTTTCCCCCCCCCCTGTATTTGTAACTATTATAAAAAGGGTCATCAAACTCTGGTTAAGGGTTGGGTAGGTTCAGTGTACTTCTGTGTGAAATCAGGGATTTTTTTCTTTCATTTTGCATCTAGCTTGGCCTGAAAGACAAATATACCAGAGGGATTTCTTCTATCTGAAGTTTCAGGAATTCACTGGCTACCACCCAAGGCTTTAAATCAGACTAAAGTCTCCTTACTAGATTTGATGCTTCATTTGTACTGTTATGATTATGTGGGTGTATGCTTGAAGTTTAGGGCATGAGTATGAGAGGAGGAAGGCAGTTATCTAGAGTCTAAGGTGTGGGCAATGTGAGATGCTGTCCCTATACTCTGAATATGCCAGAATGAAACTCACTCTGTAAGAAAGAAATGGGCTGCTGTGAATACACTTCCCTCTCATCAGTTCAGTTCAGTCGCTCAGTCGTGTCCAACTTGTTGTGACCCCATGGACTGCAGCATGCCATGCTTCCCTGTCCTTCACCATCTCCTGGAGCTTGCTCAAACTCATGTCCATTGAGTTGGGGATGCCATCCAACCATCTCATCCTCTGTTGTCCCCTTCTCCTCCTGTCTTCAATCTTTTCCAGCATCAGGGTCTTTTCTAATGAGTTGGCTCCTCACATCAAGTGGCCAAAGTATTGGCCTTTCAGCTTCAGCATCAGTCCTTCCAATGAATATTCAGTGTTGATTTCCTTTAGGATTGAGTGGTTTGATCTCCTTGCTGTCCAAGAGACTCTTAAGAGTCTTCTCCAATACCATAGTTCAAAAGCACAGTTCACTCTCATACTGAAATTGAAATATGCAGATTTACAGTCATCCCAATCTCATTACTCAGAAAAAGACCCCTGACTTAGCTGTGCCCAGCATCCTGAGAGATGTTGAGTATCACATGAATACTAGACTAGTAGACAACCATTGCCAACGACTGCTTATAATCTCTCATTGATAATCAAAATCTGTCTGGGCTTTCCTTTTAGTCCTTGATAATGTCAAACTTGCTAGAAAAAATGGGCAAAAACGTATGAATTTTGGGTTGATTCACTTTAATATGCATTTTACTAGGCTATCAGGGTTTTTTTCATTGTAGACAATCTTACATTGATCTCTAATGGTTTAACCTATATACTGGATGCATTTCAATGACAAAAACGGCATCAATTAACTCTTTTATATTAATATCTTAGTTTCTTCCCAAGAGGAGTTAAAAGTAACTAATGTCTTGAGATTCTTTGATTGACTAAGAAACAGGATTTAGTTCCAACTGCTAAAAAGGATTAAAGAGGGCAATTTAAGTTTTTATTTAACACTTCACGAAATAGTCTCCATTGGGCCAACTTCAAAATGGGGTGAAGGGCAGGAAGCCTTTAAGATAAAGAAAGAAGAACAAGGAAGATAAAAACAGGAAATATCTGGTTAGCTGGAGCCATGTAGTCAATATGTTTGGATGTTTGTGGTGAGAAGGAACAAGGAAATAAGTATTGAGCCCAGAGTAGGCTTGGCCTTTGGGAATGACTGACCAGATAATAGTGCATTTCTGGCCAAGCAGAGCATTTAATTGGACATGAAAGCTAAAGGGAAAAAAAAAGGAGCTAAGTTTAGGTTTGCTGATGTGGCACTCTGGGCAGCAGAAGCTCCATCTTGGGCTTAGAGAGTAATTTCAACACAGGTAATGCCTTAAAAACTGGACTTTTAGCTTCCATTTCTTCAGGTTATCCTAGGTGGTCTAGCAAGTGTGGAATGCAGGTGCACACTTTTCTCCCAGGGCAGAGTTGGTATGTCAGAAAGAAGGGCCAGTGAGGGGGCAAGAGGCAGGAGAGGCCCAGCTGAGCAGGCGGGGTCTGCTTTCCCTGGGCCTAGCACATCATCTGCTTGGTGTATGGTGGTTACTGGTGGCCACCTGGTAGACACTGGTTGATGAATGACTGTATGAAAGCTGAATTAATCTGGACAGACAAGTTGGGTTAGCTCTAAATCTCCCCTCTGTTTGCTTGGGAAAGCTAAATTCAATCCAGCTGTTCTTCAGACTGCCAAGTCACTTTCAAGCGAGTTCCTTTCTATTTCTTTCATTTCTATTTATTCCCCCCTTGGGTGCTGAAGAAGTAAATGCTTCACCAATTATTTATTCTTTATAAGAGTTGGCTCTTTGTACTTGACATTTTCTTAATTGTTCACATTCTGCATATTTGCTTCTTTTCCCTGATGCTTTTCCATTCCCAGTAACATCTTATTATGCGACTCTAATGATGATAGGGCAGGGATATTTCCTATCCAGGCCTTCTTATTTGTCCTTTCTGCATGTCTCTGTTACAAATTTCCCCTAATGCCAATTGTCATAACTAAGCTGAGAGCACCACTGACTTTGAAGTTTGAAGGTGTCATAGCTCCTGCATTTAGAACAAACTGTTTCAAAAATTCATGTTTGTGCATGCTAAGTCACTTCAGTCATCTCTGACTCTGTGCGACCCCATGGACTGTTGCCCGCCAGCCTCCTCTGTCTATGGGGATTCTCCAGGCAAGAATACTGGAGTGGGTTGCCATGTCCTCCTCCAGGGCATCTTCCCGACCCAGGGATCAAACCTGCGTCTCTTATGTTTCCTGCATCGGCAGGTGGATTCTTCACCACTAAAGCGACCTGGGAAATCCTGTAAAAATTCATACTGATGTACAATTCAGCTCTTTCTCAGAAACTGCTTTTAGAATAGACGTCTGTCAATCAGATTCACTGATCTAATGTGACACGTGACTGGCAGGTGAGAACATATCTGTCGGTGAATTCATAGATGAGCTGCAGTAGGGTGACCCACCTTCTGGCACCACTAGGTGATACAGGATATGATCATAGGAACAAAGAAGGAAGATCAGAAAAACTGAAAAACTGAATCAGAGCACCCCCTGCAACTCCAACCTTCAGTCAGCCAAACTTAGAAAGAAAATCCATTAGCATTAGAGTCAGTTTTAGGAAAAACAAACCAAAAAATACAACAGTCTATTCTATAATGCTATTCATTTTGATGTCCTCCAATTCTTGTTCACATACTACTACTGTTTTTAAAATAGCAATGATTATAAGAGGTATGCAACTTTAAATTGTTTTTTTTTTTTTACTTTATACCATTGCTTTCTTTGTCATATCATATATGGTTTACCTTGTTTCTGCCCTCATTTACCATGTATTTCCCTTTCTTCTTAAATATTAGCTAATATTATTGTTCCTACTTTAAACTTCTGAATTATTTTTCAACCCAGTGTACAAAGGCAACCAAAGCCCAGCCATACTCACACTTCCTCTTTCTCTTCTCATGCCCATCTCCATTTTCCCCCTTCCCCTCCTCTTCCACCTCTCCATTACCTCCTTTCTCTCCTCTTCCCCCACCTCTCCTCCATTTCCCATCTCCTTCTCTCCTTCTGGTACAACTGAATTGATGTAATAAACCATCCTCTTAAGTTAGTAAGAAAAACATGATTTATCTAGACATGACCCTTATTTTATGACCTTGCCTTATCTCATCCCCAGACCTGGGTTCCACTGACAACATATCCTTATGTTCAGATGGTTCTTTGGAGGTATTCTTTGACTAGTCAGATGCTTCTGTGTTCTTAAGACAAGTCTTTCCTCCTTTTCTGAAAAGAGGAAATTTCCTCATATTTTCCACATTCATTTGGTTGTCCTGGTTTCCATGATAAATGCAGAGCAGCGGTTCTCACATTTTAGTGTGCTTGTTATCACTTGGAGGCTTGTTAAAACAGATTCCTGGATCCCACCCACAGAATCTCTCTCTTAGTAGGTCTTGGGTGGAGCCAACAACTAGTATTTCCTGGTGATATTGGTCATGATGATCAACCACTCTTGGAGAGCTGCCTCATTCCAGGAGTTCTATGTCTTTTTTTTTTTTTTTTTTGGTCAAAGCACAGGTATTGGAGACTATTTAAGGGAGAGTGACTTACCTCAGGCCAGAAACCCAAGGCTTTACTGTGTGTGTGTGTGTTTAGACATGTATGATTCTGAGTCTGAAAGGTACCTCTGCCATCAAAAACCATCTAACTACTCATCAATCCTGGGAAGAGTTATGTGCTTCTATTTAGCAAAGAGGTCAGGTCTTTTTATTAATAAGTTGTAAGTAAGACCCTTGGAGAGGGACATGGCAACTCATTTCAGTATTCTTGCCTGGAGAATTTCCTGGACAGAGGAGCCTGGCAGGCTACAGTCCTTAGGGTCACAAGAGTTGTACACTACTTAGCGACTAAACCAGTAAATCACCAAGTGAGACCCTACCATGACTCTCTAAGAAAGTCCAAAAAATTCGTTGCATACAATGTGGAATGTCATTATTTCCATGTTAATAAAAGAGCTATGGAAAGCCAACTGGTCGAATAGGAGCCTATAGCAGTTGGCCTCATATTTAAACATATGTTAATTGCAGGCCAATTAACTGTAACGTTTTAGTTACCTCTAAGCCTTGGTCTCTTCAGACTGGAGTAATCAAAATAAAACTTTTTAGATGTGTAATGCAAAAGATCAGCTGATTTGGGGATTTGGGCTAGCAATGGAAACCACAGAGGGAGGAGCAATATTAGACCTTCAGCAAGACAGTGAAAAATGTTGTTTAGGAAAAGTCACAGACACCTCTCCTCTCCTCCTTCCTTTTTCTAGTTCTTTATTTCTACAGACATTTGTTTTAATGATGAAAAAGTGAACATAAGCTTAACATAGGGCCAGGTACGTAGTGAAAGTGAAGGTCGCCCAGTCGTGTCCAACTCTTTGCGACCCCATGGACCAAACAGTCCATGGAATTCTCCAGGACAGAATACTGGAGTGGGTAGCCATTCCCTTCTCCAGGGGATCTTCCCAATCCAGGGATTGAACCCAAGTGTTCAATAAATACTTGCTACATAAAGAAGAGAATGAATGAAAAGAGGAGGATGTGAAGTTTTGTGGGAGTGAAGAATTAGGTGATGATATTGCTGCTGAGTGTCATTTTTAAGGCCCAGAGTGACCTTAGAGATGGTCCTGCCGCTGATACCACTACAGAAATATTATCCCACATGTGGAGTTTAGATATACGTGTACAGCGCAGGCCATCCTGAGAGCATGACATTGTAGGCTGTTAACCATCATTAACATCTCAGTGTTAATTTGTTTCCCACCAAATGTGACATGACTGGGGCATTTTACAGAGAAAGGGAGCTCTGGATGATTAGGAGGGAGGGTGAATTTTTGGCTTGGGGCATTTGCTGAGCAGGCCGCCCCTAGTGCCCAGGCTCAGAGAAAAAGGACTGAACAATCAGAGAGGGACAGAAGGTAGACTAGACAGGGGAGAGGAGTGATCAAGTCTGCCTACCTCTCAGGGATCCGCCCTGCTCTTAGGATTCTTTATGCCAAGAGTCATCAAACCACCTAGAGGCCTTTCATTGAAATATGGACTGCTGGCTCCATCCTCAGGCACTCTGATTCAGTGCCTTCAGAGATACTAAATTTACTTTTCAAACAAGTTCCCAGATGATGTTGTCTGAGCACCACAATTTGAGACCCATCACTTTAGTCATTTCTGTGTGCAGTGCAAACTTCTCAGTTAATCTTTTATCTCTAGTAATAAAAGTAAGGAGGTTAGAAATAGCTGTAACATACTTTAAAGAAATATGTTTAAATTAAAAAAAATTTTTTTTATTGGGAAGTAATTGCTTCCCAGTTGGCTTATGGGTAAAGAATCTGCCTGCCAATGCAGGAGACATGGATTTGATCCCTGGGCCATGAAGATCCCCTAGAGAGGGAAATGGCAACCTACTCCAGTTTTCTTGCCTGGGAAATCCTGTGGACAGAAGAGCCTGGTGGGCTACAGTCCATGGGGTTGCAAAATAGTCAGATAGGACTTAGTGACTAAACAACAATTGCTTTGCAAAGTTGTGTTAGTCTGTGCTATACAATGAAGTGTATAAGCTATCTGTATACATATATCCCCTCCCTCGTGGCACTTCTTCCCTGCTTCCATCTCACTCCTCTAACTCCTCTTGGCCATCACAGAGCACCAATTTGAACTCCCTTTATAGAAGACTCCCACTAGCTATCTGTTTTATACGTGGTAGTGAATAATTAAAAAAGTTTTTGCATGATATGGTTTTAATTGATGCAGATTGACTATAAATGTATTATAGACCTCATGTTCTTTCCAGTATGGAATAAAATTTAAAAAATTATCAGATCCAAATAAATTTAAAAAATGAATTGTTTTAATCAAGTAATAAGATTAACATGTTATATTTGGGGGGGAAATCCTGTGGCTGTGTATTTTGGAGCTTTTTCTTTCAGATTTGTATATAATGTTTTCCCTACATCATTGAACTTCACTAGAAAAGAAAACCATTTTCCCTAATTATGGATGAAAATAAAGATTAAAAAGAATGTGGTCTGTAGGTTTTGTGGGAGTGTGTGTGTGTGTGCACGCATGCACACATGATCACAGAGGAAACGGAGGCCTGATGTAACAGTTCAATATCACGGATGTTTTAGATAAGTGTAAGTCAAGGTAAATATTTAAAATTTCCATCTTAGCTTGGGAAACCCAGCATACAATAACCAGAAGTTTTCTGTAATAGTAAGCATGTTTTACATCCCTTTTATGTTTTAACAACAGTTGCTTGAACCTACATCGACTTCATGATTTTAATCTTAGTAGAGTCAGTCTTATATTTATTTTCCTTGTGATAAACAGCTATGATAAGGGGAAGCTTTGCATAAGTTTCATGACAGTGATAATAGCAATAATCATAATTTATATGAACTATCTGGTTATTCAGGATATAGTTTCATACAAACTGTTGTTTCTTATGATTGCCATAAATCAAGATGCTAATATTAGTTCATTGATGTTATAAAGTCACTTTGAAGTGCTTAAAAAGCAAATATTATCATTTTCTATGTTACATATTAGATCCAGGGATCTTCAACAATGAGCTGTTTCGCCTGTTACTCAGGCTGGGTTAATGTAAGAGAAAGAAGGGTAAGTGATCCAGCAATTTCAGCCAGCTTCACATCCAGAGCATGTTGATTGGTTGCTAATCAGTGTGCGGAAATAGGTGGGAGACAGGCCAAGAAGCCAAACCAACTGAAAAGTATCATTGAGCAACAAGAATCAATTCAACCCAAATTAATTGAATGTTATTGTGAAGAAAGAAAATCAACGGAGGGTACTAAAAAGGCCTCCTAACTTGATTGGAGTACTCTTTGCAAGTATTTAGACATGTGAAGGGCTACAGCTTCCTTGCATGCATGCTAAATCACTTCAGTCATGTCTGACTTTTTGCGACCCTATGGACTGTAGCCCACCAGACTTACCTGTCCATTGGATTCTCCAAGCAAGAATAGTGGAGTGGCTTGCTGTCCCCTCCTCCAGGGGATCTTCTTGACCCAGGGGTTGAACCTGCCTCTCTTGCCGCCTCCTGTATTGGCAGGCAGGTTCTTTACCACTAGCGCCACATGGGAAGCTTCCTTAGGATCATGCTTGCTTTTAAAAAAGGGAATTATGGAATTATGTAACAGGGAAAATTTCCCTGATAATGTACGTTTAAACAAAGAATGTAATATTTATATGTATGACTGATTTACTTTGCCATATAGCAGAAATGAGCACAACATTGTAAATCAACTTACTCCAATAAAAATTAAAAAGCAAAAACAAAGAGTGTAATCACTCAATCAGTTGCTTCCGTTGTGGAAGGAACATAGAGTTGAAGAATTTATTGTTGATTTAAAAGATAAAATAATACCCATCATAAAGATGGAAATAAAATTCCAGATTTTGAAATTTATGTATTTTCAGACATCTAAAATAGAAAACCCTCTTCAGGCTAAATGACTTGAAACAGACTAGGAATTAAGAGGTGTTCAGAGGAGAGGAAGGGGGCTTCCTAGGTGGCTCAGTGGTAAAGAATCTACCTGCTAGTGCTGGAGACACAGGTTCAATCCCTGGGTCAGGAAGATCTTCTAGAGAAAGAAATGGCAACCCACTCCAGTATTCTTGCCTGGGAAATTTCATGGACAGAGGAGCCTGGTAAGCTATACAGTCCATGGGGTTGCAAAGAGTTGGACACAACATATCGACTAAACAACAACAAGGGGAGAGGAAAGGAAGCGTGACTGAGTCAGGGGGAGAAGTGAGACATAAACTCACTTTTAGAAGTGGGGTACTTCTTAGATGGGCTTCCCTGGTAAAGAATCATCTGCAGTATGGGAGACCTGGGTTTGATCCCTGGGTTGGGAAAATCCCCTGGAGAAGGGAAGGGCTACCCACTCCAGTATTTCAGTACTCCAACTATTCATGGACTGTATAGTTCATGGGGTCATAAAGAGTCAGACACGACTGAGTGACTTTCATTTTCCCCTCATAGCTCAGTTGGTAAAGAATCCTCCTGCAATGCAGGAGACCCTGGTTCGATTCCTGGGTCAGGAGGATCCCCTGGAGAAGGGATAGGCTACCCACTCCAGTATGCTTGGGCTTCCATTGTGGCTCAGCTGGTAAAGAATCCACCTGCAATGCGGGAGACCTGGATTTGATCCCCAGGTTGGGAAGATCCCCTGGAGAAGCGAAAGGCTACCTACTCCAGTATTCTGGCCTTGAGAATTCCATGGACTGTATAGTCTGTGGGGTCACAAAGGGTCAGGCACAACTGAGCTACTTTCACTTCTTAGATAGGTGATGAGGAGAGAAGAACCTTTCTACAACTGCCCCTCTAAAGTAGGCAAAAAACCCCTACAGTCTATCAGGCCAGTATAGAAGACAGACTGTGGAGACTGTTGTTATTATTGTTGTTATTTTTGCCTAGCAAGCTGTCCCACTGTCCTTTCTCTGTCAAGAGTCCAGGAGACAGAGTTCTTGGTGAGCTGTCTTTCTTCAATGTTTGGCCTATCCCAGTAAATAATAGCTTCCTTTTTGGCTTTGGTTACTTAGAATTGGGTCTCTGCCATTTCATGAAGATAGGTCTTCACACAGGTGTGCTTCCTAACTCATTATAGCTGGCAAACTGCTGTAGGAAAATCTTTTTAAAACGCTACTTTCTGAATATTATTTCTCTTCACATAATCTTTCATGACATTCTTTGTTCCTGTATCAAGTCTATATATTCCTTTGGTTTAATTGCAAAGTCAAAAAGGGTGATATTGGTAAGCCTCCAGACTTTCAAAGCACTAAATGGTCTAGGGTTCAACTTCAGAATAACTAGACATTGAATGTGCTAATCCATTTTGGAGACTGTAATGAGTTAGTCTCTAAGAGTGACAATATTCTTAATGTTGTCTGGTGGGAGGTCATTACGATCATCGATGGCATCTGGGCTGAATCTAAATTTAAACTTTGGATTCATATAAGCTCAACTTGCAGGGCTTTTTGTGGGGGTATTCGGGGATTTTCAGAGAAATGGGAATCTTTCATGCTTCAACGTGCAATAGACCAGAAAAATGGGACTAATTTGATAAACGCCAGAGTATTCTGTCTTTCCAAGTATACTTCCTGGGTGATTCTGGTACCTTTTTCAAAGAACTTTGCTATTCCTTGGACTTCTTTACAGAAGTAATGGAGCACTGGAATATAATTTCCAAATCTTCAACTGGTTATCAGGGGCTTGGTTGGCTAGCATTCATGAAAATGCCTTCTTTAATGCACAGAGATAGCATGTGTTGGATTCGTAGATTGTCATGATTTATTGCTTAACCATCTGGGAGTTGGCAGATTGTGTTCTGCTAAACAGATTTTCCTTTATTTTTTTAACCAATGAGTTTTATTCCAATGTACTAGAATTCATATGTTTTTCATTAATTTGCAATTAACTCATATCAAGATATTATTTTGTATGAGCAATTTCACATCCATCAGACCTTCTGAGTATTATTTTTATAATGCTCTGTGTTCCTTTTTGACCTTAGAAAGCAGTAGGCATGGCATTAAAGACAGATGACACAAAGGTAAAGCCTGGATTTGGCTCAAAGAGGAGAGCAGGTCCCAGTAAGTATTGAATGAGAGCCAATAAAGTTGTTTTGTTTTCAAATTTATTCCAGTGTAGTTGCTTTACAATGTTGTGTTAGTTTCTACTGAACAGTAAAGTGAATCAGCTATATGTGTGTGTGTGTGTGTGTGTGTGTATATCTATCCCCCTTTTTTGGACTTCCTTCCACTTAGGCCATCACAGAGCACTGAGTTGAGTTCCCTCTGCTAGACAGCAAGTTCTCACTAGTTATATCATAGTATCAATAATGTGTGGGCTTCCCTGATAGCTCAGTGGTAAAGAATCTGCTTGTAATGGAGGAGATGCAGGTTCAACCCCTGGGTCAGGAAGAGCCCCTGGAGAAGGAAATGTTAACCCATTCCAGTATTCTTACCTGGGAAATCCCGTGGACAGAGGAGCCTGTGGGCTGTAGTCCTTGGGGTCACAGAAGGATTGGACCTGACATAGTGACTAAATAACAGTGTGAATCGTGTGTATATGCCAGTCTCCCAATTCCTCCTATCCCCACTTTCCCCATTTGGTATCCACACATTTATTCTGTACATCTGTGTCTCTATTTCTGCTTTGTAAATAAGATTGTCTATAATAATTTTTTCAGATTCCATATACTTTAATATATGGTATTTGCTTTTGTCTTTCTGCTTTATTGCATTCTCTATGACAGTCTCTGGGTCTCTCCATGTCTTTACAAATGACCCAGTTTCATTCTTTTTTATGGCTGAGTAACACTCCGTTACATATATGAGCCACATCTTCATTATCCATTCTTCTGCTGATGGACGTTTAGGTTGTTTCCAAGTCCTGATTATTGTAAATAGTGCTGCAGTGAACATTGGGATGCATGTGTCTTTTTGAATTATGGTTTTCTCTGTGTATATGTCCAGTAGTGGGTTTGCTGGGTCTTTTGGTAATTCTATTTTTGGTGTTTTAAAGTGAAAGGCAAAGGAGAAAAGGAAAGATATACCCATCTGAATGCACAGTTCCAAAGAATAGCAAGGAGAGATAAGAAAGACTTCCTCAGTGATCAATGCAAAGAAATAGAGGAATACAATAGAATAGGAAAGACTAGCGATCTCTTCAAGAAAGTTAGAGATACCAAGGGAACATTTCATGCAAAGATGAACACAATAAAGGACAGAAATGGTATGGACCTAACAGAAGCAGAAGATATTAAGAAGAGGTGGCAAGAATACACAGAAGAACTATACAAAAAGAATCTTCAAGACCCAGTTAACCACGATGGTGTGATCACTCACCTAGAGCCAGACATCCTGGAGTCCAAAGTCAAGTAGGCCTTAGGAAACATCACTATGAACAAAGCTAGGGGAGGTGATGTAATTCCAGTTGAGCTCTTTCAAATCCTCAAAGATGATGCTGTGAAAGTGCTGCACTCAATATGCCAGCAAATTTGGAAAACTCAGCAGCAGCCACAGGACTGGAAAAGGTCAGTTTTCATTCCAATCCCAAAGAAAGCCAATGCCAAAGAATGCTCAAACTACTGCACAACTGCACTCATCTCGCACACTAGCAAAGTAATGCTCAAAATTCTCCAAGCTAAGTTTCAACAGTACGTGAGCCAGGAACATCCAGATGTTCAAGCTGGATTTAGAAAAGGCAGAGGAACCAGAGGTCAAATTGTCAACATCTGTTGGATCATAGAAAAAGCGAGAGAGTTCCACAAAAGCATCTACTTCTGCTTCATTGACTATGCCAAAGCCTTTGACTGTGTTGATCACAACAAACTGGAAGATTCTTCAAGAGATGGGAATACCAGACCACCTGACCTGCCTCCTGAGAAACCTATATGCAGGTCAAAAAGCAGCAGTTAGAACTGTACATGGAGCAACAGACTGTTACAAATCAGGAAAGGAGTACATCAAGGCTGTATATTGTCACCCTGCTTATTTGACTTATATGCAGAGTACATCATGCGAAATGCTGGACTGGATGAAGCACAAGCTGGAATCAAGATTTCTGGGAGAAATATCAATAACCTCAGATATGCAGATGACACCACCCTTATGGCAGAAAGTGAAGAGGAACTAAAGAGCCTCTTGATGAAAGTAAAAGAGGAGAGTGAAAAAGCTGGCTTAAAACTCGACATTCAAAAAAATGAAGATCATGGCACCTGGCCCTATCACTTCAAGGCAAATAGATGGGGGAAAAATTGAAACAGTGACAGACTTTATTTTCTTTGGCTCCAAAATCACTACAGGTGGTGACTGCAGCCATGAAATTAAAAGACATTTGATCCTTGGAAGTAAAGCTATGACAAACCTAGACAGCATATTAAAAAGCAGACATTACTTGGCCTACAAAGGTCCACCTAGTCAAAGCTATGATTTTTCCAGTAGTCATGTATGAATGTGAGAGTTGGACCATAAAGAAGACTGAGCACTGAAGAACTGATGCTTTTCAACTATGGTGTTGGAAAAGGCTCTTGAGAGTCCCTTGAAATGCAAGGAGATAAAGCCAATCAATCCTAAAGAAATCTGTCCTGAATATTCATTAGAAGGACCAATGCTGAAGCTGAAGCTCCAATACATTGGCCACCTGATGTGAGGAGCTTATTCATTAGAAAAGACCTTGATGTTGGGAAATATTGAAGGCAGGTGGAGAAGGGGACGACAAAGGATGAGATTGGTTGGATGACATCACCGACCTAATAAACATGAGTTTAAGCAACTCCAGGTGATGATGAAGGACAGGGAAGCCTGGAATTCTTCAGTCCATGGGGCTGCAAAGAGTTGGACATGACTGAGTAATTGAGCAACAAGGACAAGGGAACCTCCATTCTGTTACCCACAGTGGGTATATCAGTTTATTCCCATCACAGTGCAAGAGGCTTCCCTTCTCTCTACACCCTCTCCAGCCTTTATTGTTTGTAGATTTTGTGATGATGGCTGTTCTGGCAGATGTTAGGTGATACTTCATTGTAGTTTTGATTAGCATTTCTCTAATAATTAGTGGTGGTGAGCATCTTTTCATGTACCTACTGGCCATCTGTATGTCTTAGTTTGGAGAAAAGATAGATCTTGTGCCTACTTTTTTTTTTATTGGGTTGTTGGCATTTCTTTGATATTGAGCTGCATGAGCTGCTTATATCTTTTGGAGATTAATCCTCTGCCATTTCCTTCTTTTGGAAATATTTTCTCCCATTCAGAGTTATCTTTTTGTCTTGTTTATGGTTTCCTTTGCTCTGCAAAAGCTTCAGTAAGTGGTGCTGGGAAAACTGGGCAGATAATTTCAAACGAATGAAATTAGAGTCGAAAACTGGACAGATAATTTCAGAAGAATGAAACTAGAACATTCCCTAAAACCGTATACAAAAATAAACTCAAAATGTATTAAAGATCTAAATGTAAGGCCAGACACCATAAAACTCTTAGGCGAAAACATAGGCACAAGAGCACTTAATGAGAATAAAAACAAAAATAAACAAATGGAAAGAACTGATAAAATTTAACTGAAATTAATTAGAAATGGAAGCCTGGGTGTCATTTTAACTAGTTGTTAGACGATGATCATTCCTTGCCTTGATTTTCTTTTCTCTCTAATGGGAGTAATGGGAGTATTCTGAATATAAAAGAATATAAAATTATAAAAAATTTTTGAAAGATGGGACCAAGTTCAAGGAAAGTAAATATGACATTCTTGTCCTTCAAACCTTTCTTCCTCAATGTTATTGTCGGACTGAGTTGATACTAAGATGAATGTTGCCTCTGCCACATAGTCCCCAAATTATAAACTAACATGGGGGATGTTTTGGAAGCATTTTCCAGTGTCATTATTTTATATTTCCATATTGTATGCATACATGCTCAGTCGCTCAGTTGTGTCTGACTCTTTGCGACCCCATGGACTGTAGCCCATCAGGCTCCTCTGTCCGTGGGATTCTCCAGGCAGGAATACTGGAATGGGTTGTCATGAAAATATTGCAGTTTGATTGGATAAGCATAGGATTTTGTGTCAGAATTGCCTTTGTTTGTGACATGAAATTGAAGGCAAGTTAATTGTCTTGTTTATTTGATGCTTTTCTCCTTTCTTGAAGGAACATGGGGGCAAAGAGGGTGTGATGCAAACATGTGGGGAATTTCCCTATGAGGTATTGCTCATCTACCTGCCTGAATCATAAAAATGGGAAATTTTTCCTTTACAGAGTTGTTTGTTCAATTTATAAACTAATGTATAAACATATAATTTTAACATATACATTCACTTCACTTCATTTCAGTCACTCAGTCGTGTCCAACTCTGAGACCCCATGAATCGTAGCACGCCAGGCCTCCCTGTCCATCACCAATTCCCTGAGTTTATCCAAACTCACGTCCATCGAGTCGGTGATGCCATCCAGCCATCTCATCCTCTGTTGTCCCCTTCTCCTCCTGCCCCCAATCCCTCCCAGCATCAAGGTCTTTTCCAATGAGTCAACTCTTCCCATGAGGTCACCAAAGTACTGGAGTTTCAGCTTCAGCATCAGTCCTTCCAATGAACACCCAGTACTGATCTCCTTTAGGATGGACTGGTTGGACCTCCTTGCAGTCCAAGGGAATCTCAAGAGTCTTCTCCAACACCACAGTTCAAAAGCATCAATTTTTCGGCACTCAGCTTTCTTCACAGTCCAACTCTCACATCCATACATGACCACTAGAAAAACCATAGCCTTGACTAGACAGACCTTTGTTGGCAAAGTAATGTCTCTGCTTTTTAATATGCTGTCTAGGTTGGTCATAACTTTCCTTCCAAGGAGTAAGCATCTTTTAATTTCATGGCTGCAATTACCATCTGCAGTGATTTTGGGGCCCCCAAAAAATAAAGTCTGACACTGTTTCCACTGTTTCCCCATCTATTTGCCATGAAGTGATGGGACCAGATGCCATGATCTTAGTTTTCTGAATGTTGAGCTTTAAGCCAACTTTTTCACTCTCCTCTTTCACTTTCATCAAGAGGCTGTTTAGTTCCTCTTCACTCTCTGCCATAAGGGTGGTGTCATCTGCATGTCTGAGGTTATTGATATTTCTCCATGATTAGTGATTTAATTTTCACTGGAATTTGCTACAGTAGTAATAATTTATTACACTTAACGTTATCCCCATTACTCTGTTGAAAGGAGATTATTCTTTTTCTTACTAAACTAGGAAGATTCTCAGAACACTTGTTCACCAGAATCTTCAGGATGAAGGGAGGGGCTTGCAGCTGCAGGAGAGGCTCTGCTCAGGCCCCCCCTCACTCCTCCTGATTTGAATTTCTGGACCAGCCTGTGGCTTGCCTGCCTGTCCTCCCCTTGTTCCCAATTAGCCTACAGTCTGCTGCCAGAATTCTCCTTCTAAATTACAACTCCAATGATGTAATTCAACAAAGCATAAGTTTTCTTGACTCCACATTGACTATTAAATTAGATAAATGTATCTGAGTGACATTCTGAATTCTCTTGAATATCATTAAACATTTTTTAAATGTCTGATAAGACCTTTTCGTTTTTATTTTTAATGCTTTGTCAAACTCGATGACTTGCTCTTCCCCAGATACCAGCCTGCTTCCTTTCTTGGGAAAGCCATTTTCTTGAAATCTTCCTGTTGAATTCCTTTGTGTTACATAGCTATACTTAGTTGCTCAGTCATGTCCAACTCTTTGCAACCCCATGGACTGTAGCCCACCAGGCTCCTCTGTCCATGGGATTCTCCAGGCAAGAATACTGAAGTGAGTAGCCTATCCCTTCTCCAGGGGATCTTCCTGACCCAGGAATTGAATCAGTGGTCTCCTGCATTGCAGGTGGATTCCTTACCAGCTGAGCTACCTTATGTAAGGCCTATGTAAAAAGCCACTGCCTCCATGAAGCCTGCCCTGTTCTCCCAACAGCTCTTTGTGTCAGTGTTGAAGACTTACCCTCTCATGTGAGTTATTGTGGTTGTTTAGTTGCTAAGTCCTGTCCTTGTGACCCCACTGACTGTAGCCCATCAGGTTCCTATGTCCATGGAATTTCCCAGGCAAGAATGCCAGAGTGTGTTGCCATGTCATTCTCCAGGGGATCTTCCCAACCCAGGGATCAAAACCACGTCTCCAAATTGCAAACGAATTCTTTACCACTGAGACACCAGGAAGCCTTTAATGTGAGTTAGTGTGAACCTTTTAGAGGCAGGCCTGGTGCATGTCGTCATTGTCTTCCACCACACAGATAATTCCTCCACCTCACAGATGATCCCAACACTGATGCTGTAAACACACATCCAGTGAATATTTCTTGGGCTGAAAATTGAATTTGAGTGCTCTTTCTAGCTTTTCTTCACTCACCTTGTAGTTGCTATTACTTGAATGGAGCTTGGGCCACCTACACACATTCTACCTCAACAAGTTTTGGCAGTAGCTTCCCTACTTGTCACGTTAGTACCTTTTAAAAAACTGCTTGTCCCACTGTTAGACTTCAAGGTGTTAAATCCTGCTGTCCCTCTTGCTTGTTTTCTCTTGTGTTGGCTCCCCAAACTGCATTTTAAATTTTTTAAAAATACAGAGTAGGTTGAGTGCGTAGCACCTTTCAAGGTGCCTGGAAAGCACCCTGTTATACAGATGGTCAATTGTTAGTTATTGATTGACTAATGTTGATAAAAGTGAAAGAGGAGAGTGAAAAAGTTGGCATAAAGCTCAACATTCAGAAAACTAAGATCAGAGCATCTGGTCCCATCACCTCATGGCAAATAGATGGGGAAACAGTGGGAACAGTGTCAGACTTTATTTTTTGGGGCTCCAAAATCACTGCAGATGGTGACTGCAGCTATGAAATTAAAAGACACTTACTCCTTGAAAGGAAAGTTATGACCAACCTAGACAGCATATTGAAAAGCAAAGACATTACTGTGCCAACAATGGTCCGTCTAGTCAAGGCTATGGTTTTTCCAGTGGTCATGTATGGGTGTGAGAGTTGTACTATACAGAAAGCTGAGCACCAAAGAATTGATGCTTTTGAACTGTGGTGTTGGAGAAGACTCTTGAGAGTCCCTTGGACTGCAAGGAGATCCAATCAGTCCATCCTAAAGGAAATCAGTCCTGAGTGTTCACTGGGAGGACCAATGTTGAAGCTGAGACTCCAATACTTTGGCCACCTGATGTGTAGAGCTGACTCATTTGAAAAGACACTGATGCTGGGAAAGATTGAGGGCAGGAGGAGAAGGGGATGACAGAGGATGAGATGGTTGGATGGCATCACTGACTGGATGGACATGGGTTTGGGTAGACTCTGGGAGTTGGTGATGGACAGGGAGGCCTGGTGTGCTGTGGTTCATGGGGTTGCAAAGAGTCGGACATGACTGAGCGACTGAAATGAACTGAATCCCAACAATGGGAGTAAATGGCTTACAAGGGAGAGGTCAATATGGTTGGGCTTCCCAGAAAGTTCAGTTTGCTATAGACCTTTGGGAAAGAAGCACTGATAAAATTTAGATCAGAATCTAGCCTTGAAGAATTTACCATAAATCATTATTAAGCAAATCCTATTTCTTATTTTTGGAAAGGTTCGGGTTGCATTTATATTACTCAACTTAAACTAATAGAGGCTAGAATTGTCCCAGTTAGTTTGCCAGAGATTGCTAAGTGGGAGCTGGAGGGCTCTCAGCTTTATTTAGAGTGAAGGGTTTTTCATAACTTCCTTGAGGGGTTGTGTGTACAATTTGTGTAGCTGCCACTGGTTGAATGGTGATGGCTGGTAGTTACAAAGGGAGGTACATGTCCATATCTCTGGAGACTTAATGTTACAATCCACATTCCTGAGCCCCACACACTCTTGCAGTTTCTGATTCATGTGGTTTGAATTGGAAATCAAACAGGTGTTTTTTGTTTGTTTTGTTTTGGAAAAGTTCTGAGCTGATTCTGATGTACATCTATACACAAAACTGTTGGTATGGAATTTGGGATATCTTGGTGCCCAAGAATAAATTTTCTTTTTTGTTTTGTTTTCAGGTCAGGATATGTGGAACCAAAGAGAAAGGAAGAAGCACTTGACTTTACTCTGTGTGTGCTGTGGCTTAGTCGCTCAGTCATGTCTGACTCTCTACGACCCCATGGACTGTATCCTGCCAGGCTCCTCTGCCCATGGGGATTCTTCAGGCAAGAATACTGAAGTGGGTTGCCATGCCCTCCTCCTCCAGGGGATCTTACCAACCCAGGGATCGAACCCAGGTCTCTGGCATTGCAGGCAGATTGAGCCACCAGAGAAGCCCACTTGATTTTGCTATTTCTGTATAATTATTTATGAAGAAAACTATAGGTATATTAATGAGCTTCTTTTGCCTATTATAATACTTAGAGTGAAAGAAAAGAAATACACACTCCTAAGTATAGAACTCAGGATTTGTGTTGCAAGCTCTGAGCATTTAAGGGCTTCCCAGGCAGTGCTGGTGGTAAAGAAACTACCTGCCAATGCAGAAGACATAAAAGATGGTAGTTCCATCCCTGGGTTGGGAAGATCCCCTGGACGAGGGCATGGCAACCCACTTCAGTATTCTTGCCTGGACAGAGGAGCCTGGTGGGCTACAGTCCATAGGATCGCAAAGTTGGGCATGACTAAAGCGACTTAGCATGAGTATTTAAAAATTTACTTTCCTTTTATCCTAAAGGAAAGTTTTTAGTGTTCTTTCCATTATGGGAGTCTTTTGTAACTA
Source organism: Cervus canadensis (assembly GCF_019320065.1). Lineage (NCBI taxonomy): Eukaryota > Metazoa > Chordata > Mammalia > Artiodactyla > Cervidae > Cervus > Cervus canadensis. The sequence continues at coordinate 24,285,921 of NC_057388.1, read as the reverse complement.
AGTTCCTTTCCAGCTGTTCCTCACTTCTATTCAAAGGGGAAGTGTGATTTTCCCCACCCCACCCCCCGGGAAGTCTCCTTGTTACCCTGCATTCAGAAATACCCGTAATCAATCATGTTTGTGCTCTTTTCATCCATGGACTGCTGGCTGGTTACAGAGCGCATGGAGTCACACTCTCCCTGAGGCTCTGAATTGCCTTCTAAAAAGGAAAAGTGGTCGTTTGAGACCTACATGCTATGCCAAGACCTACCTTGGCCCATGTCTGACTCTGTGTGACCCCGTGGACTGTGGCCCGCCAGGCTCCTCTGTCCATGGCATTCCCAGGCAAGAATACTGGAGTGGGCTGCCATTTTCTATTCCAGGGGATCTTCCTGACCCAGGGATCAAACCTGGGTCTCCTGCATCACAGGCAGATACTTTACCATCTGAGCCACCATGAAAGCTTCTTTGGACCTATCAGTTCAGTGGCTCAGTCATCTCTGACTCTTTGCGACCCCATGAACCACAGCACACCAGGCTGTCCCTGTCCATCACCAACTCCCAGAGTCCACCCAAACCCATGTCCATTGAGTTGGTGATGCCATCCAGCCATCTCATCCTCTGTTGTCCCCTTCTCCTTCTGCCCTCAATCTTTCCCAGCATCAGGGTCTTTTCCAATGAGTCAGCTCTTCACATCAGGTGGCCAAAGTGTTGGAGTTTCAGCTTCAACATCAGTCCTTCCAGTGAACACCCAGGACTGATCTCCTTTAGGATGGACTGGTTGGATCTCCTTGCAGTCCAAGGGACTCTCAAGAGTCTTCTCCAATACCACAAGTCAAAAGCATCAATTCTTTGGCACTCAGCTTCCTTTATAGTCCAACTCTCACATCCATACATGACTACTGGAAAAACCACAGCCTTGACTAGACGAACCTTTGTTGACAAAGTGATGTCTCTGCTTTTAATATGCTATCTAGGTTGGTCATAACTTTCCTTCCAAGGAGTAAGCATCTTTTAATTTCATGACTGCAGTCACCATCTGCAGTGATTTTGGAGCCCAGAAAAATGAAGTCAGCCACTGTTTCCCCATCTATTTGCCATGAAGTGATGGGACCGGATGCCATGATCTTAGTTTTCTGAATGTTGAGCTTTAAGCCAACTTTTTCACTCTCCTCTTTCACTTTCATCAAGAGGCTCTTTAGTTCTTCTTCACTTTCTGCCATAAGGGTGGTGTCATCTGCATATCTGAGGTTATTGATATTTCTCCTGGCAATCTTGATTCCAGCTTGTGCTTCCTCCAGCCCAGTGTTTCTCATGATGTATCTGCATAGAAGTTAAAAGAGCAGGGTGACAATATACAGCCTTGACGTACTCCTTTTCCTATTTGGAACCAGTCTGTTGTTCCATGTCCAGTTCTAACTGTTGCTTCCTGACCTGCATATAGGTTTCTCAAGAGGCAGGTCAGGTGGTCTGGTATTCCCACCTCTTTCAGAATTTTCCTCAGTTTATTGTGATTCACACAATCAAAGGCTTTGGCGTAGTCAATAAAGCAGAATTAGATGTTTTTCTGGAACTGTCTTGCTTTTTTGATGATCCAGCGGATGTTGGCAATTTGATCTCTGGTTCCTCTGCCTTTTCTAAAATCAGCTTGAACACCTGGAAGTTCACAGTTCACGTATTGCTGAAGCCTGGCTTGGAGAATTTTGAGCATTACTTTACTAGCGTGTGAGATGAGTGCAATTGTGTGTTAGTTTGGACCTATAGTTGTTACTCATTGTCCCATTCAGAGCTCTTTTCCATTTATTTATCTCCTTTTCTTCTTAAATGGGCTACACAGTTTTAAATCTGAACACTTCAAAATCATCAAACAAAACAAGAGTAGAGAGATGATATATGGCTGTTAGTAGTATGAACTGTGCTTAAAAATTTCTCAGGAAACCACAAGCATTGGTCTGGAGGGAGGCATAGCACTGAGCGTCACCCACGGCTGTGCCACATGGATGCCTTTATTCATGAAACAGTCCTTCAGCAGAGCCCTTTTGGTGCTTATGTCCCCTTCAGTGGGGATTGTGGAGTAGAATTTTGTTCTAGAAGAGTGCTCTATCAAGAATGAAGTCCTGTGAACATTGACTGAGTAGCTCATGGGCCAGACTTTGTAGAGGGCACAGTGGGATCCTTGAGACAGCCTGTGAATTGATGTCATTCATGTGTCTCATATGAGAACATTGAGAATGAGGGGATTACATAAGTAGCCCAGGATCAGCCTAACTACTTGATGTGGGTTTCCTCTGTCATTCACCACAGCTAATTCAGCACCTGCCTGGACCACTAGCCTAAGGCAACCGAGGCTTAAAGCAGAGAAATTGTAAAGGAGCCCGACTCAGTGTCTGCCTTTACTGTCCCTTCCTTCCACGTGAGGGATTCTATTGTAGCACATGAGTGTGGCATATATGCTTTTACTTTCAGCAGAAATGACCTACCTCTGGAAAAATGGGCAATCTTATAAATCTAACTTATTTAGGAGTTTCAATTCAGTTAATGAGTTAATAGGACTTTACCCCCACCTCCATGTCTGCCTTTGACTTTGTTGGTTAGAAGAGTTCTGACTTGAGGCAACATCTTCAGTGAATTCTGTACATTTCGGGTCAATTTTGATTACTGGGACTCAGCCCAGCTTTCAGTTTTCAAGCTCACCTCTAATCTAAAACCCTGAATAGTTCTTGCTCCATCGTTTAGTTCTGGGTGCCTCCAGAATGTTGTGGGCTTCTCTTGTGGCTCAGTTGGTAAAGAATCTGCCTGCAATGCAGGAGACTACCTGTAATGCAGGAGATTCGGGGTTGATTCCTGTGCAGGGAGGATCCCCTGGAGAAGGACATGGGGACCTGCTATAGTATTCTTGCCTGGAGAATTCTATGGACAGAGGAGCTTGGAGGGCTACAGTCCATGGGGTCACAAGCGTTGGACATGACTTAGTGACTAAGCTGCCACCACCAGAGCCTTGGAGAGGAAGAGGGGAAAGGGCTGCATCATTTCATTTGCTGGCCCTGTTAGATTTCTCCTAGTTGCTTGCTGATGTGTCTGTACTGGCCTTTGGTGCCTCTGTGGGACAGCATCCGAATTTGGACCTCCTCCAGGGGCGCAGGCATGTGGTCTGCCCACTACCCAGCTCTCTGATGTTGGAATCCTGTATTTTCCAGTTCCACAAATCCCCACCATGAGCATTCTAGACACAGCTTCCAGCTGCCACAGTCCAGCCTTTGGCCAGAACACGGTAAGCAGTTTTCCTGGGTCAGCTTCCAAGAAGGACAGCTGTGGCTCAGCTGGGTTCCACATGGTCCACTTGGCCCTTCAGCATTGAAGTATGTTTTCCACATCAACAGACTCCTCTTTCTACCACAATGTCCTTCTTGTTCTCCTTTCCCTTGCTCAGATAGACAGAGGCTAAACTTACCTACAAATAGCATCCTTTCTTGTAGGAAAGCCCTCTTGGGATGGTCCCTAATCACCTTCCTACTCCCCAGGTTATCCCGAGAAAGGAATGCTCCTGCTTGGGAAAGAGCCATCCCTTCTATTCACAGCCAGCGTCTTCACCTCACCCTTTTCTTGTGCAACAGTCGTGCCAATCTTCCCTGCAATTAGAATCACCTGGGGGGCTTATTTTCATCACTCGGGGTGGCACCGCAGACCAATTCAATAGTTATCTCTGCAGGAGGCATCCAGATATTGGATCTGCCAGCTCATATGTAATTCTAGTGTGTAGCCAAGACTGAGCACCCCTGTGTGTAGATCGTAATCAGTAGGTCTGGTTTTCAGTTCAGTTCAGTCGCTCAGTCATGTCCAACTCTTTGCAACCCCATGAACTGCAGAACGCCAGGCCTCCCTGTCCATCACCAACTCCCAGAGTCTACCCAAACCCATGTCCGTCAAGTCAGTGATGCCATCCAACCATCTCATCCTCTGTCATCCCCTTCTCCTCCTGCCCTCAATCTTTCCCAGCATCAGGGTCTTTTCCAATGAGTCAGCTCTTCACATCAGGTGGCCAAAGTATTGGAGTTTCAGCTTCAACATCTGTCCTTCCAGTGAACACTCAGGACTGATTTCCTTTAGGATGGACTGGTTGGATCTCCTTGCAGTCCAAGGGACTCTCAAGAGTCTTCTCCAATACCACAGTTCAAAAGCATCATTTCTTCGGCGCTCAGCTTTCTTTATAGTCCAACTCTCACATCCATACATGACCACTGGAAAAACCATAGCCTTGACTAGACGGACCATTGTTGGCACAGTAATGTCTCTGCTTTTTAATATGCTGTCTAGATCTGATTTTTGCCACCCCTTAAAAGTCCTGGCAGGTATCTGCTGACCACCTTTTAAAAATGTGGATACTTCTGCTCTGCTTCCAGCTGTGGACCCTAGCAAACCATGCTGGGAAAACTTCCCTTCAATGTCCTATTATCCAGGATGAAATGACACCCTGGAGAAGAGAAAGTGAAGTGAAACAAAGGGCTCACTGCTTTCTCCAACTGTGGCCCCTGACAGGGAGGTGACCATAAAGCTCACCGAGTGTCTGTGATGCACTTGGCCTGTCTAGACGGGTGCAGGCATTTCCACTCCTTCACTTCCAGGCAAATAAAAGCAGGACCTTCATGGGGTTGGTTTTTGCTCTTTCTCCCTGGCTGTTTGTTTAAAACAATGCATGATGCCAAGGCTTTTTTGTTGTGGTTTACCTCGTCGTGGTTTGGTTGTAGGGAGAGGTGAGATGAGTGTAGCTGAGGAGAGAGAAAAATTCCATCTGTGAAACTGAGAAACACAATCAGCTCTGAAGTTTGTGGAGAAAAGGAAGCATTTTTGATGTAGAGATAGCCAAGAGCCTCAGTGACTGGACTGAGGAAAACCTGTCTAGCCTGTGTGGAGACAGAAATTTTATAGTAGAAAAGAACATTTAGGGCCAGGACTCTTGTGTTCTGGCCTTGACTCTGCCACTAACTGGTTGAGTGAGTAAGTAGCTCAGTCGTGTCCGAATCTTTGGGACCCCACGGACTGTAGTCTACCAGGCTCCTCTGTCCATGGGATTTTCCAGGCAAGAGTACTGGAGTGGGTTGCCATTTCCTTCTCCAGAGGATCTTCCCGACCCAGGGATCGAACCCGGGTCTCCAGCATTGCAGACAGATGCTTTACCATATGAGCCACCAGGGAAGGTTGAGTGAGGTAGTGGTTAATTAGATGACATGTGGGGTCTTCAAAAGGCGAGTCTGGGAGCTGATCCTGGCTTTGCCGTTGAACCGGCGAAAGCTCCTAACTTCTCTGTGCCCTAGTTTCCTCATCTGTAAAATGATGATCACAGTGGCATTGACATCAGGATTGTTAAGAGGATTCAATGAGTTAATTTTCTAAAATGTACTATGTAAACAAATGTTGAATAAAAAATAAATTTGGGCAACTCATTGAATCTTTCTGCACTTCCATTTCCTTAGCTTTAAAACATAGAGCTTATTGTGATTTCCAGTGAAATAATCCTACCCAAGTTTGGTGCTTTTTACTTTCCTGGTTACTATTATTATTTTGGCTCTTGTTTATTTATATACAGTTGCAGTAGATAAAATGTGCCTCCCCCAAATTTATATGTTAAATTTCTGACTCTCAATGTGATAGCATTAGGACTTGGGGGCCTTTGGGATGTAATTATGTCAAAAGGGTGACATTACACTGGTTTTTGACTCTAATTTTTCTAGAACACCAAAGAGATGGCAGTTTGAATTATATGCAAAAAGTAATTTTTTGTTTTATTATGTATCAGGCTGACACTTAAAAAAAAACACACACACAAGAGAGTTTTATTGCAAGGGAAGGTAAACTTAAACAGCAAATAATTTTGGAGGATTCTGAAGAAAAACTTTTTTGCTGTAATTACTTGATACTTGTGAAGCAGGGAGAAAGTTTCATGAAAAGGTTATTTTTTAACATTGATTCTTCAAATAGTAGTTCCAGACTTAGGCAAGAAGAATTTCTGGCTATAAAGAATCATTTACCTTCGTATTCTAATGAATATATATGGAATCTAGAAAAATGGCACTGAAGAATTTATTTACAGGGCAGCAATGGAGAAACAGAGATAATAGAATTATGGACAGGAGGAGAAGGGAGGAGAGGGTGAGACATATGGAAAGAGTAACAGGGAAACTTACATTACCATATGTAAAATAGATAGCCAGTGGGAATTTGCTGCATGGCTAAGGAAACTCAAACAGGGGCTCTGTATCAACCTAGAGGGGTGGGATGGGGAGGGAGGTGGGAGGGAGGTTCAAAAGGGAGGGGACATATGTATACCTATGGCTGATTCATGTTGAGGTTTGACAGAAAACAGCAGAGTTCTGTAGAGCAATTATCCTTCAATAAAAAAATAAATTAATTTAAAAAAGAGTCATTTGCCTTCATATGAGCAAGAAATAGTTGGTTTAACTGTTTTCTGTGGTTCATCATTTGTTTTGAAAATAACTCTAGAATGCTGAGATTAAATAGTTTAGCATACCCCTTGGATTCTGATATATTTCACCAATTGCCTATGTTTAACATATATCTTTAAATTTGCCTTTTTAAAGAAAATTTTATCCAGACACATGGTTAAATATTCAAGCGCTATAATAAAATACATGACAAAAGTCCTCCCTTACCTCAGTCCACCCCCAACCCCCGTCTCCCCTTGGCCCCTCTCCCACCCCTGCAAACAACTGCTGTTACTGATGTCTTGGCACTCAGTTAAATCAGAGAGTGTTTTCTGGCCATCTGACTGAAAGTACTTGCCCAAATCACTCTCTCTATTAGAACATATTGCTTTATTTTCATTACGGCACTTAATCACCATCTCACATTTTCTTACTTATTTTGAGTATCTGTTTACAATTCACCATCTCCCACTCCTGGTCTAGAAAGTGAATTCCAGGAGGGCATGGACTTTCTCTGCTTCCTTAGTGTTACATCTTCTTCTCTAGAAAGGTGCCTGAAAAAGACTAGGTGCCTGTTCAGTGTCTGCTAAATGTTAAATCCTTTTGTAAGCTTTGTTGCTGTTTAGTCGCCTAGTTGTGTCTGACTCTTTGTTACTACATGGACTATATGGAGCCCACCAGGCTCCTCTGCAGAATGAGATTTCCCAAGTCAGAATACTGAATTGGGTTGCCATTTCCTTCTCCAGGGGATCTTCCCAACCCAGGGATTGAATCCATCCATGTCTTTTGCATCGGCAAGTGACTCTTTACCACTGAGCCACCCAGGAAGCCAACTCTCTTTATTGTACTATACAGAAAAACAAAACTGTCTTTTCCTTAGAGGGAGAACTGTATTTTTCAAGACTCTTTTCCTTAGAGGGAGAACTGTATCTCAAGGCTCTTCACTTTATCCACGTCCTTAAAAAGATAGTTGGAAACAAAAGTGGTCATTACATCTATTTGCCAGATTTGCAGAAATGCAGGAGGCTCATGGAGAATTAATGCTCAACATCCCAGTTTGGGCTACTATGGATGAAGTTGCTGTAAACATTAACTGGTGCATTTTGTATGGACATATGTTTTCATTTATCTTGGATAAATACCTAGGAGTGGAATTTCTGGTTTAAATGGTATGGGTGTGTTGAATTTTCAAAGGAAATTCCATATTGTTTTCCAAAGTGGCAATATTATTTTGCATTGGTCCCAACAATGTTTGAAATTCTAGTTGCTACACACCATCACCAGCATTTGGGATTTAAAAACTGTAGCCAATTTAGAGGGTTGTGGGGATTTTCCATTGTAGTTTTAATGTACATTTATTTAATGACTGATGATATTGAATATTTTTCTTAATTTTTTCCATCTACCTCTCTTTTGGGTAAAGTATTTGTTTAACTATTTCGTTAAAATTGTGGGTTATTTGTCTTATTATGGAGGTTTCAGAGTTCTTTATATACTCTGGACACATGTTCTCTACTGCATATTGTGGGGAGAGAATTTATGGATTTTTCATGTTTCTGCAGATATAAGCGGAAACACTGACAGTTCTTGTTCCATACTCTCTTTATAGAGGTGTTTTGTGTAGCAGAATAGCCTTAGACAATTGAGATAATGTCTCCCTTTGGGGAAAGAGAATTTATTTGCTATCTAAGACATTAAAGATAAAGATTGCCCAGGTTTGCTTGCAGCTCTTGAAAGAAAACGGCTTTCCTAAGTTTGGAATTAATGAGTTGTGATGGAATCCACCACGTATGCAGCATCCACTAGGACCTAGCTGCCTGTGGATAGCACGCAGGTGCTTGTTCTGCTGTGAGTAATGAAGCCCTTCATCTGTGACCCAGGAGTCTCAGGTCTTCTGCTAGAATCTGAGAAGCTGTGGCAGGATGACATGCCAGCTTGCTGGAAGCATAAAATCTCTGACTTTTTATAGCTACCTCCTTACAGATAGGAATTTCCAAAAAATTTTGCTCAATCCATGTCCTACTCTTTGATTTTCTTAACAGTAGCTTTTAAATACTTAAATTGTGATGAAATCTAATTCATGTTTTTAAAAATATAATCCCTGCTTCTTGTGCCTGATAGTCATAAAATTGCGGCTGACTTAAGGAAGGAGGATATTTTCCCTGTTTTCTTTTAGACGTTTTGTAACTTTAGGTTTTACATTTAAACTACGAGTCATTTTTAGTTAGTTTTTATATTTGGTATGAGGTTTATTATTATTTTAAAATCAGTTCAGTTCAGTCGCTCAGTTGTTTCCGACTCTTTGCGACCCCATGAATCGCAGCACGCCAGGCCTCCCTGTGCATCACCAACTCCTGGAGGTTACTCAAACTCATGTCCATCGAGCCGGTGATGCCATCCAGCTATCTCATCCTCTGTTGTCCCCTTCTCCTCCTGCCCCCAATCCCTCCCAGCATCAGGGTCTTTTCCAATGAGACAGCTCTTCACATCAGGTGGCCAAAGTCAGCTTCAACATCATTCCTTCCAATGAACACCCAGGACTGATCTCCTTTAGGATGGACTGGTTGGATCTCCTTGCAGTCCAAGGGACTCTCAAGAGTCTTCTCCAACACCACAGGTCAAAAGCATCAATTTTTCGGCACTCAGCTTTCTTCACAGTCCAACTCTCACATCCACAAGTAACCACTGAAAAAACCATAGCCTTGATTAGATGGACATTTGTTGGCAAAGTAATGTCTCTGCTTTTTAATATGCTGTCTAGGTTGGTCATAACTTTCCTTCCAAGAAGTAAACATCTTTTAATTTCATGGCTGCAATCACTGTCTGCAGTGATTGGAGACACAATCACTGCACAGAGATTTGGAGCACAAAAAAATAAAGCCAGCCACTGTTTCCACTGTTTCCCCATCTATTTGCCATGAAGTGATGGGACCAGATGCCATGATTTTAGTTTTCTGAATGGTGAGCTTTAAGCCAACTTTTTCACTCTCTTCTTTCACTTTCATCAAGAGGCTTTTTAGTTCCTCTTCCCTTTCTGCCATAAGGGTGGTGTCATCTGCATATCTGAGGTTATTGATATTTCTCCCAGCAGTCTTGATTCCAGCTTGTGCTTCTTCCAGCCCAGCATTTCTCATGATGCACTCTGCATATAAGTTAAATAAGCAGGGTGACAATATACAGCGTTGACGTACTCCTTTTCCTATTTGGAAACAGTCTGTTGTTCCATGTCCAGTTCTTACTGTTGCTTCCTGATCTGCATATCGGTTTCTCAAGAGGTGGGTCAGGTGGTCTGGTATTCCCATCTCTTTCAGAATTTTCCACAATTTATTGTGGTCCAGACAGTCAAAGGCTTTGGCATAGTCAATAAAGCAGAAATAGATGTTTTTCTGGAACTCTCTTGCTTTTTTGATGATCTAGCAGATGTTGGCAATTTGATCTCTGGTTCTTCTGCCTTTTCTAAAACCAGCTTGAACATCTGGAAGTTCACAGTTCACATATTGCTGAAGCCTGGCTTGGAGAATCTTGAGCATTACTTTACTAGCGTGTGAGATGAGTGCAATTGTGTGGTAGTTTGAGCATTCTTTGGCATTGCCTTTCTTAGGGACTGGAATGAAAACTGACCTTTTCCAGTCCTGTGGCCACTGCTGAGTTTCCAAATTTGCTGGCATATTGAGTGCAGCACTTTCACAGCATCATCTTTCAGGATTTGAAATAACTCAACAGAAATATCATCACCTCCACTAGCTTTGTTCGTAGGGACACTTCCTAAGGCCCACTTGACTTCACATTCCAGGATGTCTGGCTCTAGTTGAGTGATCACACCATCATGATTATCTGGACTGTGAAGATCTTTTTTGTACAGGTCTTTTGTGTATTCTTGCCACCTCTTCTTAATATCGTCTGCTTCTGTTAGGTCCATACCATTTCTGTCCTTTATCGAGCCCATCTTTGCATGAAACGTTCCCTTGGTATCTCTACTTTTCTTGAAGAGATCTCTAGTCTTTCCCATTCTGTTGTTTTCCTTTATTTCTTTGCATTGATCGCTGAGGAAGTCTTTCTTATCTCTCCTTGCTATTTTTTGGAACTCTGCATTTAAATGGGAGTGTCTTTCCTTTTCTCCTTTGCTTTTTGCTTCTCTTCTTTTCACAGCTATTTGTAAGGCCTCCTCAGACAGCCATTTTGCTTTTTTGCATTTCTTTTCCACGGGGATGGTCTTGATCCCTGTCTTCTGTACAGTGTCATGAACCTCCGTCCATAACTCATCAGGCACTCTGTCTATCAGATCTAGTCCCTTAAATCTATTTCTCACTTCCACTGTATGATCATAAGGGATTTGATTTAGGTCATATCTGGATCGGCTAGTGGTTTTCCCTACTTTCTTCAGTTTAAGTCTGAATTTGGCAATAAGCAGTTCATGATCTGAGCCACAGTCAGTTCCCGGCCTTGTTTTTGCTAAATGTATAGAGCTTCTCCATCTTTCACTGCAAGGAATATAATCAGTCTGATTTCTGTGTTGACCATCTGGTGATGTCCATGTAGAGTCTTCTTTTGTGTTGTTGGAATAGGGTGTTTGCTATGACCAGTGCGTTCTTTTGGCAAAACTCTATTAGCCTTTGCCCTGCTTCATTCTGTACTCCAAGGCCAAATTTGCCTGTTACTCTAGGTGTTTCTTGACTTCCCACTTTTGCATTCCAGTCCCCTATAATGAAAAGGACATCTTTTTTGGGTGTTATTCTAAAAGGTCTTGTAGGTCTTCATAGAACTGTTCAACTTCAGCTTCTTAAGTGTTACTGGTCGGGTCATAGGCCTGGATTACCGTGATATTGAATGGTTAGGTTATTCAATTGTTCAGCATCATTTGTTGAAAAAATTGTCCCCTGTCTCTTAAATTTCCTAAGCATCTCAATCAATTCAAATTGGCCAAAAATGGATGGTCTATTTGTGTATTATCTATTCTGTTTCATTCATCTGTATTATATTTTTAAGTCACACTATTTGGATTATTAAAATTTTATAATAAAGTCTTAGGTAGTATAATTTCCACAACTGTTCTTTTTGAAAACTGTTTTATATATTCAAGATCATTTGCATTTCCATGGTATTTGAGGATCACCTTGAAACATCAAAGAAGTTTCTGGAGTTTTTATTGGGATTATGTTGAATTTTTGATCTATTGGAGAGAAATGACATGTTCCTAATACTGAATCTTTTTGTGAACACGGTATCATCTCTTAATTTTTGTAGGTCTTCTTTAATTTCTCTCAGTATTGTTTAGTATTTACCACTTGCATAGATTGTAAATATTTTTGTTGAGTTTATCCCTCAATATTTAACATTTTCTATTGCTATTATAAATGATACTGCTTTGTTTTAAATTTTAATTTCCAACTGTCCTTTGCTAGCATATAGAAATACAATCAATTTTTATATATCTTACTGCCTTGCTTACTAACTCCTTAATTTTAATAGAGTTTCTTTGTGGGTAGTCTCCACAGGTTTTTCTACATAGGTTATCATATGTTCTGGGAGTAACACCCACTCCACCCCTAATTTGTATGCATTTGATTTCTTTTTCATGTCTTAATGTACTGGATAGGATGTCTCCAACAGTGTTGAATGGAAATAGGTTGGACATCCTTGTCTTGTTCTTAAACTGACAGGGAATTACTTAGTCTTTCACCATTTAATACAATGTTAGCAGTAGGTTTTTCCTAAATGCCCTTTCTTAGTATCAAGAAATTCCCTTCTGGTTCTAGTCTGCTAAGACTTTGCATTATGAATGGATGTTGAATTTGGTCAAGGGCCTTTTCTGTATCTGTTGAGCTTATGATTTTTCCTTTTGTAGACTCTAGGATTGATTAATTACATTGATTTTTGAATGTTAAAGCAGCGTTATGTTTCTGGAGTAAAACCAATATGGCTATGTTGTTTTAGTATATGTAGTTGGATTAAATTTATTAAAATGTTGTTAAAAATATTTGTCATATGTTCATAAGAAATATTAGTCTTTAGGGCTTTTTTAAAAATTGCATGTGTTTTCTGATTTTGGTATCAGGTTAATGATGCCCTCAGAATGAGTAGGGGAGAGTCTCCACCCCCTTATTTTCTAGAAGAGTTCATGTATATATGGCACTATTTCTTGAGTGTTTTGAAGAATTCACAAGTCAAGCTGTCTGGGGCTGAACTTTGCTTTTGCAGGAAGTTTTGAAACTGTAAATTTGTTTTCTTTAATAAATATAAGGCAATTCAGGTTATGTTTTTCTATCTGATGAGCCTTGGCAGATCATGTTTTTCAAGGAATTTAAGCATTCCATCAAATTTATCAAAAGTATTGTCATACACTTGTTCATCATCTTTCCTAATTATCCTTTTAATATCTATATAGTGATGGCTCCACTCACTTCTGATTTGATAATTTGTGTTTTTTCTCTCTCTCTTTTCTCCTTTTCTCTGTCTCTCTATATTATGTCTGGTGTTTTCCATTCTTAAGTGGATATAAACATTTTCCTCTGAAATAATTTTCCTTTTTTATCAAAGAGTTTTTCTAATTTTTTGTTTGTTTCTGTTCATGCCTATTGGCAGTGAATTACCTGTTTTAGTATATCTGCAAAAAATAATTCATCTTTATCTTTTGAAGATTTTTCTTTTTCTGGATATAGAATTCTAGATAATGTTTGTTTTTATTCTTTTCATTGTCTTCTGGTTCACAGTGTTTCTGACTAAAATTTCATGGTACTGTTATCTTTGTTCCTTAATATATGTCTTTTCTCCTTTGGTTAAAATGTTTTTAAAACTTATTTATTTTCATAATAATTTGATTATCATGTGACTTAGTTTTCTTTTTCTCCAGTCTCTGACTATTGAGATGATTGGATTTGTGGGGTTTTTTTTAAAGCCTTCATCAACAACTTTTAAATTTTTATTAGATCTTTTGTTTCATCTTAATCTTCTTTCACTTTCCTATTTCTTTGCATAGGGAAGCTAAATGAGAACACACTGCTTTTGCAGTAACTATCTGCTTTTGTAAGAAGGCTGATGTAAATAAATTTTTTTTTTCAATTTAAAGAGTGTCCTTTTTGCCTTTTTGTGCCAATTAATGGAAAAGTAAGTTGAGTGATATTATTTCTACACGTAGAAAATAAATCTCTCTCTATATATGTACACACACACCCCTTTTTCAACATGGGACATGCTACACAGTTGCTTTTATAAATGATCTTTTTGGTTTTTCTATTTTTATTATTAATTGGTTAATAGGACACTGATTGTTTACAGTATTTTATGCAAATACAGCATATATGTAGCTTTGGGTAAATGAATAAACTGTTATATACTGTAGTCTTATTGTGGTATTTTAAGGTTTAAGAGCAGAGTGGACAGATTAGATTGAAACTCTGGCCACTCTCTCTTGAGTAGTTTTACCCTATTTTAGACATATTGAAATTATTTTTCTAGAACTTTATCTTAAGGAAATTGATAGTTTTACCGTTTGGCTCTGTCTCTATCCATCAGATTACCACATGGTTGAATGATTGCTGATATTTAACAAAAAAGGATTTAAGCTGATAACCCTGTGCTCAGGTCAAAAAGAAGTGTAAGGATCAGAGGTCTGTTAGATGCTCTCAAATAAACTAGTTCTGTGACTAATATTGTCAGGTGTAGCACAAGGATTACCTTTTCTATCTAAATTGGTAACTGAGTTATCTCTGGATGTTTGAAAGATCTTTTAATCCCATTAATATGTGCAGTACTTTAAAATGTTTTAGTAATCTCCTCAACATCTTGAGATTAAACAGAAAGAAATTAATATATTTATGTAAATTTAGTAACTAGGGCATTGAGAATTGAGGTACTTTTCCGAGTCTATGCAAGGCATCAGTACCAGAATAGCCTTTGGATTTCTTGGGTAAATTCATTCTGATTGTGGTATCTGATGAGTCATGTGGGTGACTATTCAAGAGATTTTTATCCTCAGCTCTACTATTTCTGTGGGTATCATTGTTTTGGTTATTTGAAACCAAGGTTACTCATAAGTCCTTAATTTGGACACAACTGGTAAAAATGGTCAGTTTATTCTTTTAAAAAAATGCAATGTCATTAGGATAGTCATGGGAATTAAAGTATGTTAGAAGCATCTGCTCTGCAGTCAAGAAACTCTGTTGCTCATATTAATCTCTTCCTCAAACATTCAAAAGGATGTTTTGAAGGGGAGTTATTCTGAAAAGTTGCAAACGTATTGTATGGCAGGCATGCTCAGTCATGTCCGACTCTTTGCGACCCCATGAACTATAGACTGCCAGACTCCTCTGTTCATGAAATTTTCCAGGCACGAACCCACTTTAGTGGGTTGCCGTCTCCTTCTCCATTGTATTGTGTGTGTGTGTGTGTGTGTGTGTATACAATACATAGATATGTATGTATACATTTGAGGGAGAGGAGAAAGGAGAAACTGTTTATAGGGCAGTGAGGATTGCGGTGGTTTGAGGTTGAACAAATAGTTTTTTTTTATTTATTTATTTATTTTTTTTTATTTTTTATTATTATTTTTTTTTTCCAGTGGGTTTTGTCATACATTGATATGAATCAGCCATGGATTTACATGTATTCCCAATCCCGATCCCCCCTCCCACCTCCCTCTCCACCCGATTCCTCTGGGTCTTCCCAGTGCACCAGGCCGGAGCACTTGTCTCATGCATCCCACCTGGGCTGGTGATCTGTTTCACCATAGATAGTATACATGCTGTTCTTTTGAAATATCCCACCCTCACATTCTCCCACAAAGTTCAAAAGTCTGTTCTGTATTTCTGTGTCTCTTTTTCTGTTTTGCATATAGGGTTATCGTTACCATCTTTCTAAATTCCATATATATGTGTTAGTATGCTGTAATGTTCTTTATCTTTCTGGCTTACTTCACTCTGTATAATGGGCTCCAGTTTCATCCATCTCATTAGGACTGGTTCAAATGAATTCTTTTTAATGGCTGAGTAATATTCCATGGTGTATATGTACCACAGCTTCCTTATCCATTCATCTGCTGATGGGCATCTAGGTTGCTTCCATGTCCTGGCTCAGATTGGGAGAAAATAATAGCAAATGAAGAAACAGACAAAGGATTAATCTCAAAAATATACAAGCAACTCCTGCAGCTCAATTCCAGAAAAATAAATGACCCAATCAAAAAATGGGCCAAAGAACTAAACAGACATTTCTCCAAAGAAGACATACAGATGGCTAACAAACACATGAAAAGATGCTCAACATCACTCATTATTAGAGAAATGCAAATCAAAACCACAATGAGGTACCATTACACGCCAGTCAGGATGGCTGCTATCCAAAAGTCTACAAGCAATAAATGCTGGAGAGGGTGTGGAGAAAAGGGAACCCTCTTACACTGTTGGTGGGAATGCAAACTAGTACAGCCGCTATGGAAAACAGTGTGGAGATTTCTTAAAAAACTGGAAATAGAACTGCCATATGACCCAGCAATCCCACTTCTGGGCATACACACTGAGGAAACCAGATCTGAAAGAGACACGTGCACCCCAATGTTCATCGCAGCACTGTTTAAAATAGTTTGTTTTTAATGTCAGGAATTTGGAAGGAAAATGACGGCAACAGTGAAGCTAGGTTTGAAATGTCTTTTCTATTGATTGATTTTATTATGAAAGATGTTTCTCATTCATGGATAAAATGTTACCATCTTAAGGAATTTTTTATAGGAAGAAGATATTCTTCCTAATCTCACATATAGAAACTAATATTTTAAGTAGTTAATTTTAGTCTTATAATAAAGTCTGCAGTGGTTGTTTGTTGGCATCAGTTCAGCTCCTTAATGCCTCCATCATAGATTGAGAATCCTTTTATCGTTTAACTCCACTGTCCTTATTTTCTTTTCTTTTGTCTTGAGAATTGCTGCTCTATGGTCACAAGATTGCCTCCCTAGCTTCTGTTCTGTTCCCTTTCATATGCTAGAAACCTATCAGCTGAATTCCATGAACGTCTCATGGCCAGGACTGGATCACGGGACTATGTCTAGCTGTGAGAGAGGTTGGGAAACTGACTCAGTTTCATCCTAAACCATCACCAGAGTCTGGGCACATTGCTACCCTAAGGAATAAAGTATGGGGTTAAATCTTAGGTAGCAATAAACAGTGTCTGTCACAGAGGGCATATTTTTATCCTTCGTTACTATAACCTAAGTAGTGCTCTTCCAGATAATAAAGTAGTCCATGTATTCACTAAAAGAGACTTACCTTTTACTCTAAAATTCTTTATTCTTTAAATACCAACATGCCTCTGTGAAGTTTCTGTATTTATTAACTGTGTCTCTCTTATTTTGTAGAGGAAAACTCAATTTGTCGAAGATTTGATTACAGATCCACAAAAGGAAGGAAATATAACCCCCCCTCAAAATGTGCAATTATAAATGATTAAAACTTTCACAAAAGCAAAAGATACTCCTTAATTTAAGCTATATAGTAGTTGCACAGGAAATATTTATGTTCCCATTTGATGCTAGTGTCTTTGACAGTAAGGAAATACCGAAGTTTGAGTTATGTCTGTTACATTACTTAATTATGAGGATATTGAAGTGAACCTTTGAAAATAAGTTGAATAAATATATAGTAAATACCCACTCTGTTTCAGGAAATGTGTTAGCACAATGGAGACAAAAGGTGCAAATTAAAATCTTTCTTTAACTTTACAACGAAATGACATAAATTTCTCACTAACACAGGGAATTAAGTATTCAAAATCTAAACAGTGAGTTGGGATTTTTGTCACCAAGATGACTCAGGAGTCTTGAAGTACAAGGGTATAAGTATAGGGCTAGGTGGTCAGTTTTAAACAAAATAAATAGTATTGATGAATACTATTCCCCAAACACTGTTTTTCCAATTTCATGATATAAGAAAAAGTAAAAGTGTTAGTTGCTCAGTTGTGTTGACATTTTTGTAACCCTGTGGACTGTAGCCTGCAAGGCTCCTCTGTCCATGAGATTTCCTAGGAAAGAACACTGATATGGATTGCCATTCCCTTCTCCAGGGGATCTTCCTGACCCAGGGATCGATCTGGTCTCCTGAGTTGCAGGTAGATTCTTTACTGTCTGAGCCACCAGGTAAGCCGTGGTGAGGATATAGAGATAGAACAAATTTTAGTGATAGTTTGTTTCCACTTTCAAGCCAAGCATTTTGACATTCTGAAGGCACAGTTTGTTTCATAAGCAAAAGAGATAGTACTGTTATATTGAGAAGATATTTTCACATGTTGCATTCGGTGTTCATTCTAGAGACACAGGAATAAGAAAATGAGTGAAGACATTTATTTTGAAGTGATCCAGACATTCAGTTTGGAAATAGGATTACCTGGGCCCCATGATAAAGAACATGCCAAAAGGGGTTCTGATCTCCATTTTACAGAAGTGGAAACTAATCTCAGAATCAGTAACTTGCCGAAGTTTTTGCAAACTATACCACCTGGCAACCCTAAAACGTTGGAGTATAAGATTTCTGAATCCATTTCATATAGCTGACACAGTGGTGCTCAGCCTCAGTCACACAGAATAACACAGGGAGCTTTAAAAAATACTAAAGCCTGGCCCCGACTCTATACCCCTTAATCCAGATCTCTGGTTCTTGGGACCCAGACACTGGCATTGTATAAAAAAACAAACACTCCCTCAGGTGATTCTCTTGTGTAGCCAAGGTTGAGAACCAGTGATTATGCTATAAACCTGACGATATGATGAGCTGGGGTGTGGAATCAGGATGATCCATAGCCAGTGGGTTCTCGTATCTTATTTCCTGACCTGAAAGCAAAGGCAGACAGACTCCTTGTGTTTTGTTTGGAATAGCATCATCATGTAATATCATCCTTTCTAGCCATTCTTCTTTCTTCTGTTTTCAAGTGACTCATGCCGAACAGTACACTTATTTCATGTTACAACTTGGTTCTTCACATGGTTGTCCCAATGCCCCATTTATCATTGTGGTCATGGGCACAACCCAGAAATTTAGAACAATGCAAGTCATTTAGAAATTCAAAACATTTCTGGTAATGCTGCAGGAAGTATTTTAAGGTTAATTTTTATTTCCATGGTATCCTGGACTCCTTCCCGAAGTAGTTTAAAAACTGGTTATTGGCAGAAAGGAGAAATACGTGGAAGGGATTTGGGTATACACAGATATGTGTGATTGGTCCTGATTTAAATGCTGGAAATGACGATTGAGTCACTGATGGCTTTTTAAATTCTGAATCTTATCTTTACTGGAATACTTACCTTAACACTACCTGGGTAAAGATTTGTTAGAGAATTCAACTCATTCTTTTTAAAGGAACTGAGATCCTAGTTTTATCACACACACAGACACACACACAGGAATTTTCTTCCTTTTAGATAAAATGAGGGAAAGGGGAAATGAATTCTGTTAGATATATTCTGACTCAAGACAAAGAGTCTAAATATGATGGTCATCTTGGAGTCATCCTTTGTCCAAACCTTAGATAGACAGATTGTTTTCCATGGTCTTTGGTTCATCACCCCTGGTCCTCACACATCTTTGAGATTTTGGATGTGCGTGTGCTTTTAAAAAATTGTACATCACACTTTACTCCCCTGCCTAGAGCAGTCTGTGAAAATGACTTAACTGAATCACAAATTTACTGTTCTCCAGGCAGGGGACTTTGAATGAGTTGCTTAACTCCTCTGAGACTGAGTTCAGTCATCTCTAAAATAAAGATAACTCTATCTGTGGCTTACGATGACTGTAGGAATTAAAGTGAGATAATTTATGTAAAGCACCTAGTTTAAATTCTGGGACATGGTAGTTATTCAAGAAGTGTAATCTGTCTTGTCTTTTCCTTCCCTTTCCCTCTATCAAAATACATTCTCAGGAAGAAACTGATGTCAGTTGTTTATACATAAGTGAGAAATTGTCCACTTTTTCATTTTTTAGGATACTCTAAAGAAGTAGATGTGTACTGATAGTGGTGGTGATAGGATTGCAGTTATACTTACTGTATCCTTTACTATGAAAGTTATTGATTAGCTGGCTTATCCTCTTTATAGAAATTTAATGCTGAAGAAGTCATTCCATGCAGGCAGCTTTCTACTCTGCATGCAGAAGAAAACTTACCCCAAGTCACATTCAGGGATGTGCTTGTACAGGTAGCACTGAATGGCTAGCTCAGGATGACCTGTCCTCAGAGCTGTATCCCAGCTGACTCAGGATAAGAGTAATCGTGAAAGTGAGGAACTAAAGAGGGCAGGTGTGGGAAAGCAATTAGGCTGGACTTCTGCGAAAATTCTTACAAAGAAGTAACAGTAATTAGGAGGACGGAAAATACCATCTTCAGCCATTTGGGGCCCCACTGGACATACATCCCTGGGCTTCCCAGGTGGCGCTAGTGATTAAGAACCTGCCTGCCAGTGGGGGAGACATAAGAGATATGGGTTCAATCACTGGGTCAAGAAGATCCCCTGGAAGAGGGCATTGGCAGCTCACTCCAGTATTCTTGCCTGGAGAATGGGCTACAGTCCAGGGGGTCACAAAGAGTCAGACACAATTGGGCCACTTAGCATGCACACAAACAGGCATACAACAGCCCAGCCCACTTCAGGCTGGAGGATGTGAGAACATCTGTAAGGGAGGCTTGAACTGTCTTTAAAATAGTTCTCAGACACTCCTTGCTGGGATACTTGTCAGAAGTGCCCTAAGTCTATTTTTCTAGAGACATGAAACCCTCTATTCAAGGACTTGTGGAGAGAAGGCAGGCATGGCTTCAGACTCTGTCCTCTTATTTTTTACTGGAGTGCATACCTCATTTACCAAAGGAGACTTAGATTATGTGATCCTGTAAAACTTGGCATAGAGAAACTGAAAGCAAATATTTACCCTACAAGGACAGGTTAGCTGTGTTAAGGTAGTGAGACTTACCTTGTATGATTTTAAGGAGGTTTATTGAGTTATTAATGCAATGATGTTATCTCTGATTAACAAATGTTAGAAAACTGCTGTCAGATTTCTGGTAAATATTTAACAATACTTGTGAATCAGACAGCAGAAATGGAGTAAAATCTGCCTACCCCATCCCCCGTCCTTTAAAAAAAAAAAGCCACAATTTTCTTTTGGCTCAAATCAAAGTAAGATACTTTGTCCTATGCAATTGGCCTCTCTGTCACTGTGCATCTTTTAAGTTTCTGGGTCAGCACTGTGGGGAAATTGACACAGTTTCCAAAGGACCCTCAGATAAGTTTGCTCCATTTTGTTGATTCATATGAAGAAACACAATACCTAGTTTTTATTGAGAATATCCTAAAATGCCTTAATCCTGACTTTGACCAAGGAAAATAAGAGGTCTTTTTGCTTCTTCATTTCTCTCTCTGTGGTATGTCCGTGTGTCTGTGTGAGCACATCTCTGGGTTTGTCTGTATGAATGTGTTCAGAAAGAATATTTGCAATAGTATTGAGATCCTGAACACCGAGAAAAGTATCCTTCAACAAATGATGGTGTTGTGTGGAAACTTCTTTTTGGTGTCAATTCTACCTAATACATTTCAGCTCTTTCATAGCCTGGGGGTTGTGATAGTTGATGCCATGTGAGTCCAGAGTATTGGCATGTAACTTCAAAGAAGAGATCAAAGAGAGAAATTCTAGAGGAGCTCCAATGGTGTTCTGTAGCTGTTGGTGAAGAGTAGCAAACATTTATAATTCACTAGTAGTGTCTATACCACATTGAATGGAGTAGAGATTTGGTACTCGTTTATTCATTCATCTGTTGTCTCCCTACGTTGATAGTACACACCAATTAGAATAATTAGCTAATTGACCGAGCTCTACTTTGTCTTTTGTTTTATAGACAGTCCTAGACTATAGATGCCAAATGTGTGGTTCTGTCCTTGTGCACAATTCTTAAGACAACTTTGGGCCAGTCTAAACATTGCCTAGGGATTGTTTATCATGGCTGATTTAATACCCCTCCTGAAGCATGTACACTATTAATTTGTGCTGAGGAATCTCCAACAAAGCAAACATTTACACAAAGAGGGTGATTCCCTTTGAGCTGCAGGGGTGGATCAAGCCAGTGGTCCCAAAATAGAAATGACTATGTCGAGGTCCTCAGGACTTTAATCATGTTTGATGACTGTACAGATTGCGCCAGAAGGGAGGAAGATGTGATGTCTCTTTGTGGCTGTGCAGTCTATCCTGTGGTACATTTATGTGGCTGCAATAGAGGGGGCTTACTGTGGCTTTCACCCCAACTCCATTTACCAGCTGTTAGTAGAAAGACAGAGTTGGCATATTTAAAAACACAGAGAAGAGGGCAAGGCAAAAGAAATGGAAGGATGTGAGGGTAAAGGGAGGTTTTCCAGAATTACCAAGAGTTCATTCCACAGAGCAAGTCCTTCTCAACTGCTTCTTGTTTATGGAAATCTTTTCACCTGCCTTGCCAAGGCCTTGGAAATGATATCTGGGAGATATTAAGCAATCCAGAAAGTTTATTCATTGGCTTTGATTCATCTTTATTCACGAAAGAGCAGAGAAATCAAAGTTATTTCCCTCCTCTCCCCAGAGTTGAGGATGTATAATGCCTAATGGCTTGCTCCCTACTTAGAGCAAATACATGAATCAAATTTGATATACTGACTCACGACTATGAGTCAGTATATCACATTGGGGCCAAACCTGTTCTGTTATGAGAAATGAAGACTCCCTCTTGGCACATATTTTGGCTCTGGATTGGAACTGAATAATCAACATCTTTGGTTTAATTGTTGAATTTGGAAAGTAAACTGAAATACACAGGCAGTCAGTGATCTCCTCATCTCTCACAGATAGCACTGGTTTTAGGACATGAAGCCTTGTGCATTTGGGGCTCCTATCTGAATCAGTGACCTTTCTGAGGGCTTCTCACTCAGTGAGTTTGAATTTAAGATCGAGTGGTTCTGGGTGTTGCAAGGAAACGAGAGTCTGGAGTGGAGTCTACCTGACAGAGACTCCTGGTCCACTGTGAGGAGCATCCTTGCCGCGTGGGATTGAACCTGAACTCTTAACACCCAGAGACCTCCAATCTAACCACTGGAACCAAAGCACCAGAGCTAAGGTGAAGGCATTCTGTATGATCTGTGATTGCATTATTGCTAACTATGAATCAGTAATGCTAGAAATGCTTTTTGTTTTTGAGTTGAAAATATTTGAGATCTGAAGAAAGAACAGACTAATAGCTGACTCATTCCACCAAAGGAAAGCTTCAAAGAAGTTACCCAATCAAGACAACGTATTGCTTTATATTTTTAGAAGAAAAAGAAAACATCTGGCACTTCTCAATGGATAATGAAATGAATATAAAAGCAGAATTTTCTCTCTCTGAAATCAAGAGAATCCCTTAAGTTGTGAACATATTATATCAACCTTCTTAATTCTTTGTAGGAATTTTGGATTTTAGCTATCTTTACAGATTGTTTTGTTATCGTCATAAAAGCTTTCTAAATGGGGGTATTTCCAACTCTTGTAAATGTCAAAGCCACACCCAGTCTTCTCCTGTGCCCTTAGGGGTGCTTATCCCTTGCGTTTTCCTACAGGGTTGGGCTGAGATTTGAATGCTGAAGCCCAGGGAAATTGGACCCTGGTTAGGAGCAGCTAGACTAGGTGAGCAGAGTTACCTGGGGACACCGGACTATGCTTGTAGGGATGTGAAGCAAGGACTTACAGATTGCAGTGGTATGTCTGGTGAAGCCCACTGAGTCTTGGAATCCATAATATATCTATTGGATCTTATTGTGGTTTTGTTTTCCAGCATGAGTATCTACTATGTGCCCAACACAATGCTAAAGGATCTCTTAGCCCCACACACTATAATACACCCTGAGTTTTTCCCTTCACCACCTAGACTGACAACAGTGTGGTTTGATAGGAAGTAGGAGGACTTTTGAAGGAGAGTTCCAAGTTTATACCTGAGCACTGGCCTTCACTTGTGTGATCTTTGATTCTTCATATTTCCTGAATCTCTCATGACTGACTTACAAGAATAAAAGCATCTCCTATATTTAAAATAGTTGGCAAACTTAGTACATTTTTTTCCTGAAGTTCTCATTTTATACTTGAGCAAAGTATTAAGGGAAATAGAGCAATAAAATAAATGAAAGAAACTGAGGTATGTGTGGAAAGTGATATTTATGAGGGAAAATGGAAGACCAGTTGGGACACAGGCAGCTTATGAACCAAGGAGGGGATGTTTGCCTGGGCAAGGATTTGAAAGGTCTGCTGCCAAATGAGTCAACTGTGTCCCAGAACTGGGTTCTAGACTTCCCCTCTAGCTTGTGTGGTCAGATTGATAGTAAGGGGACCATCCTCATTCTGTTTATCAGAACCGTCTGTCAGAGGGCCCAGCCCATCCTTTGTGTATCAGGAGGAGTGGGCCTGTATCCTTAATGAGGAGAGGTGATTTGATAGAATCACCATCCTGCTCTGAGTTGGGAGTTTTTTTTATCTAGAGCCCGTGGCATCTGAGTCAAAGTTGAACATTACATTATGAGTTTCTCTTGGGCATGGCCTTTTTCTGTCTGGCAAAGCTATGTGAGTTTACATAAAACTGAGAGAAACAGAGGGCTAGATATGCAAGTTCCTGCAAGAGGAGGATATCATATTTAAATTTCTCCTTTTCTTTTGTTATATGTCTGCTTTTCCAATTTTTACCTTTTTTCATTATCGCAATGCTTTGGGGATTCTTTGGAAAATGAGCAGTGTATACTTAGCTGTCACAGAGTTAGCACTGACCTGGCCAGGAGGCCAGGGTGAACAACAGCAGTGTGTTAAGTCAGGGCTGTAGTCTGGAGCAGAGTGACAGTGGAAGTTCTTGGGGGTCTCTGGAGTGGGAGGGCACAGAATCATGGGGGTCAGAGAATCACTTTTGTGCCTACTTCATAAATGTGGCTCCGTTATAATCCCACTCCAGAGTCTCTTTCTGCTCCTCTGCTTCATACACCCATTTGGGGTGGGTATGTAGGTCAAACCTTTGGTTAGAAAGTTATATATCTACAGGTACAATTTACCCCTGATCAAAACCCAGTAAAACTGCTTCAGTTGGCAGTCCAGACGGAAGTGGAGCCTCTGGGATGGGAGACAGACTGAATGGAGAGCAGGAATGCATGGAGTGTGTAATCCATGAAGAGGAAATTGAACGTTGATTATGTTCAGATGGCCCATGGAATTTTGATTAATTCCAACAGGGAGAGCAGCCAGCTGTGAGAATGATGTCCTTCGGTGTGTGAGAGATGCTAAGAACCAGTTCACAGCTGCAGTGGCCAGGCTTAGACAGAAGTAGATATAGTTGAGCTGGAAGAACAGGAAGGAAGGCAGAGTGTATAGGCAAAGCAACAGTTAGGTGGGTAGGTCAGTGGATGGAGATTAAAGAAGTTCTTGTCTTCATGCTTCTAAGTTCAGTGAAATAAGACACAAGGTTATCAGCTGGTGGTGAGAAAGGGAGGTGTGTTGGGAGGTATGAGTGGGAAGTGAGTGGCAGAGGAAATGAGATCACTGGAGATGAGCTGGTCCAGAAACTGAAAAGTCAAGCTAACAGAAAGATTTTCCACAGAAATATATCTGTGTATATAAAGAATGGTGATGGGGAGATAGAGAAGGCCATGAGCTGAACTCTTCAAGAAATGAGTCAGATGGATCTCTGTAGATTATTGTAGCAAGAAGAGAGATTGGGTGCCCTAGACACGGGCAGGACTTTTGCTGAAAGTTGCTGTGTTTGTGTTATTGTCATGGGAAAGAACAAAGATCTAGAAGCAGAGTTAAATGGCAAGGACAACTCCTGACAGCATTCCTGGTCTGGTAGCTCTAGCTGAAGGGTGAAAACAGCAAGACAATGAAAAGTTTTTAGGGGAAGCAAGTCCTCAAGGGAATCCAAATTTCAGACGTGGCAAGAAGGTGTAGGAAACAGTCATGTGGGAGGCTGAGGTTACCTGGGGATTGTGCTGACAGGAGATTGGGAATGCCGAGAAGATCAGGAAAGATGAATGTGGGCTCTGAAAGTGGGTCCGATGAGAGGACAGAAAATAGCCATATGGAAATGACGGTCTGGGTGTGAGGATATTTGGGGGGGTGGATATAGAGGCTATGGGCTTCCCTGGTGGCTCAGTGGTAAAGAATCTGCCTGCAATGCTGGAGGCACAGGAAATGCGTGTTTGAGCCCTGTGTGGGGAAGACTCCCTGGAGGAGGAAATGACAACCCATTCCAGTATTCTTGCCTGGAGAATCCCATAGACAGAGGAGAATGGCAAGCTAGATAGGGTCAAAAAGAGTCGGACACAGCTGAAGTGACGGAGCACACATGTATACATAGAAGCTATATGATTTAGCTTTATCATCATCATTGTCAGACTGGTTAAGTGCTTGTCACTTGAATACAGCCAATTTCAGATTTTATCTGTTAGTGTAAGTTCTGTCTCCTGGAACATGTTTATTACTGCTTATTCATGAGACTTGAATTAAACTGAGAGACCTCTAGTTGACTTGTGTGTGTTCCTCTGTGTGTGGTCAGTTTTATGGAGGTTTATTTTATATACAGTAAGAAGTAAGATTCTTCCTACTTAATATACAGTAAGAAGTGAGATTCTCACCTGATACGAAGAGCTGACTCATTTGAAAAGACCCTGATGCTGGCAAAGATTGAGGGCGAGAGGAGAAGGGGATGACAGAGGATGAGATGGTTGCATGGCATCACCGACTCGATGGACATGGGTTTGGGTGAACTCTGGGAGTTGGTGATGGACAGGGAGGCCTGGCGTGCTGTGGTTCATGGGGTCACAAAGAGTCAGACACGACTGAGAGACAGAACTGAACTGAAGAAGTGAGATTTATCCTTTATGTGTATCCTTTTATGAGTTTTAATAAATGCATATATTATCAATTCAAGATCTAGACTCATTCTAATAACTCCCAACATTCACTTGTGTTTATAATCTGCACCTTATTCCTGCCCTCAGCACTTGGCAACCATTGATCTGTTTTGGTTCCTATAATTTTGCCATTTTCAGAATGATAGCTAAGAGGACTCATGTGGTATGTGGACTTTTGAGTCTAGCTTCTGTCCCTTAAACATAATGCAGTTGAAATTCATTCTTGTTGTGTATATCAGTAGTTTGTTCCTTCTTTGTGCTGAGTGTTATTCCATTTTATGGATGTAACACTTTATTTTCGAATTTGCCAGTTGAAGAGCTTGTGTTTTATTTTTAGTTTTTGTTGATTATGAGTAAAGCCACTATAAACATTTAAGTATGTATAAGTTTTTGTAGGAACATAAGTTTTCATTTTCCTTGGGTGAAAATTAAGGAGATTGTTGGGTCATATGGTAAATGAATATTTAACTCACAAGAAATTGCAAAGGTAATGTCCAGAGTGGTTGTAACGTTTTGCATTCCTGCCAGCAATGCATGAAAGCTTCAGTTGCTCCTCATCCTTCCAGTGTTGATATTGTCAGTTGTGTAAGATTTTTTTTTTTTTTTTTGACCAATCAAGTAGGTGTGTGGTGTTATCACATTGTGGTTTTAATTTGTACCTTCCAAATGAAAAATTGATGCTTTTGAACTGTGGTGTTGGAGAAGACTCTTGAGAGTCCCTTGGACTGCTAGGAGATGCAGCCAGTCCATCCTAAAGGAGATCAGTCCTGGGTGTTCATTGGAAGGACTGATGCTGAAGCTGAAACTCCAATCCTTTGGCCACCTGATGCAAAGAATTGACTCATTGGAAAAGACCCTGATGCTGGGAGGGATTGGGGGCGGGAAGAGAAGGGGACGACAGAGGATAAGATGGCTGGCTGGCATCACCGACTCGATGGACATGAGTTTGAGTGAACTCTGGGAGTTGGTGATGGACAGGGAGGCCTGGCGTGCTGCGGTTCATGGGGTCGCAAAGAGTCAGATACGATTGAGCGACTGAACTGAACTGAACTGAATGACTAAAGGTGGTAAGCATCTTTCCATGTGCATATTTTCCATTTATTTGTATTTCTTCTTTGTTCAAATCTTTTGCCAATTTATTTTTCTTATTATTGAATTTAAAGTTTCTTTACCTAACATGTCTTTCAAAAATATTTTATCCAAGGCAACTTTTCTATCTCAATTTTCTTAACAGTATATTTGGAAGAATAGAAGTTTTTATTTTAGTAAATTTCACTTTATCAATTTTATAAATAAAAGATTGTGCTTTTGTAGCTAACAAATCACTGCCTAACCTAATGTCACAAGTATTTTTTGCTATGTTTTCTTCTAGGTAAGCTATACTTTAGAGTTTTACATTTCAATCTATAATCCATTTAGTTAATTTTGTGTATAGTTCTTGAATCTTAGTGTAAAGATAAAGGATTATTATTTTTTTGAATATTGAAGTCTAGTTTTTCCAGCAGCATTTATTGTAAAGACTGTCCTTTATCATTTTAATTCCCTTTGCACCTTTAGTGAAAAGTTAGTTGACCATATCTGTGTCGGTGTAATTCTGGGCTTTCCGTTTTATTCCACTGAATGTAGTTAGTACCATATTTCCTTGATCAATGTTACTTTATAGAAAGCCGAGAAATCAGGTACTGTGAGTCCTCTAGCAGTAATGAGTCTTCCATTACATGAACATGTAATGTATCTCCATTTGCTTAGGTCTCCTTTCAGTTCTTCATTTGTTTCTTGTAGTTTTCAATATATGGATGGTGATAATATTTTGTTAGATTTATACCTAATAATTTCATGCTTTTTGTGGTGATGGTAAATATACTTGATAAAAATTTTACTATAAAAATTTAAATTTCCAATGGTTATTGTAAATATAGCTAAATGAAATTGATTTTTTATATTGCCCTTTATCTGTGACACTTTATTAGAGTCTGTAGAATCTTTGGGATTTTCTTTGTTGTTGGCAAGTAGTAGCTTTTTTTATCCTTTCCAATTCTTATACCTTTTTATTTATTTTTGTCTTCTTATTGTTCTGGCTTCAAATTTCGATGTGATCTTAAATAGAGGTGATAAGAGTACGTACTCTTGACTTTCTTGTGGTTTTAAGGGAAAAACATTGTGTTTCTACATTAAGTATAGTTTAGCTGAACTCTTTACATAGATAGACTTGGTCAGACTGAGGAAGTTCCCTTTTATTCCTAGCTGAGCATTTTTATCATAAATGGGTGTTGAAATTTAGCAAATGATTTTTCTGCACCAATGAGATAGTTATAAGATCTATTTATGTAGTGAATAACATAGACTGATATTCTAATGTTGAACCAGCTCTGTATCCACAGGGAAACCTCATTTCGCCATGATGAATTATTTTATTTTATAAATATTGCTGAATTTTACCTGCTAAGATTTTGTTGAGGATTTTAATGTTGATGTTGAGGGACCACTGCTGGTTTGTAGTTTTCTGTTCATTGTAATTTCTTCATGTCGTTTTGGTACTAGGATATTTCTGGCCTCATAAGATGAGTTGGAAAGATTCCCCTTCACCTCTAGTTTTTGGAAGCTTTTATGTTTAATCCATATTATATCTTCTTTAAGTTTTTGTAGAATTTTCCAGTCAATGCATGTGGTCCTGGAGATTTTTCTTGTTGGAAAGTTTTAAGTATAAATTAAATCTCTTTAAGAGGTAGATACTCATTCAGATTTTTTTGTCTCATCCTAAGTATACTTTGGCAGTTATTATAGCATCTTGCAAAGAATTTGTCCATTCCTTTTGAGTTGTTGAATTACTGATACTTGTGTCTCCTCCCCACCTCCTGTCACTTTCCTTCTCCCTCTCTTTTTAATGTCATTTTGCTTAGAGGTTTATTAATTTTATAATCTTTAAAAAAACCTGGCCTTTGGTTTCATTATTATTAATTATTATTCATTTTATTGATTTATCTCTTCTCGTTTTTATAGTTTTCCCCTACTGGCTTTAGGTTTAATTTGTATTCTTTTTCTAGCTTCTTAAGGTAGAAACTTAGCTAATTGCTTTGAACCCTGTCTTTTCAAATATAGACTTCTAATGCTATAAATTTTCCTTTGTTTTTTTTTTTTTTTTGAACCATGAGTTACTTATAAGGCTGTTTAATTTCCAAATATGTAGAAATTTTCAATATATTTTTATTGTTGAATTCTAGGCTAGTTATTTTAGTATCGCAGAACATACTTTATATGATTTTAATGACGATAAATTGGTTGAGATTTGTTTCATGAGACAGAATGTGGTCTGTCTTCTTGAGTGTTCCTTGTACACTTGAAAAGAACAGGTATTGTGCTGTTGTTGTTTTTTCTTTTGTATATATATATAAGTACAGAGTTAGCACACATTGATTGCTACTTTTGTTCGGGTTCCATATTACTGATTTTCTCCTACTTATTTAGACAGAGGACTATGTAAGTTTATAACTCTAATTGTGGATGCTTCCATTTATGTTTTTAGGTCAGTCAGCTTTCATATTTGCATTGTGAATCTTTACTGTTATCACACATTTAGGATTGTGATGCCTTTATTTGTAATGTAATTTATTTAATCCTAAAAATATTTCTTGTTCTGAAATCCACTTTGTCAAAACAGTCGCTACATCTTTCTTTCAGCTAATGTTAAAATGGTAAATCTTTCTCATGCTTTTTGTTGTTGTTCAGTCACTCAGTTGTGTCTGACTCTTTGTGACCCATGAACTGCAGCATGCCACACTTCCCTGTCTTTCACCATCTCCCAGAGTTTGCTCAAACTCATGTCCATTGAATTGGTGATGTCATCTCATGCTTTTGCTTTAAACCTGTTTGAGTCTTTCAATTCAAACTGGTTTTATCATAATCAGCATATATTTGCATGTTGCTTTTTCTCTTCTGATAATCTCTGGCTTTTATTTGATTTGCTTTGGCCATTTGCCTTTAACATAATTATTGATATGGTTAAATTAAAATTTACCATTTTACTTTTTACTTTTATTCCATTCTTTGTTCCTTTTTTCCCTACATGCTTGTGGATTATTTTTTAATTTCCATTTTATTAAACTCCTTTATTGAATTATTTTTTTTTACCACATTTAAAAAATATTTTCCTACTATCATACCATTGGCAATGTGTGTGTGTGTGCTCAGTCGTGTCCAACTCTTTGTGACCCCATGGACTGTGCCCACCAGGCTCCTCTGTCCATGGAATTTTCCCAGCAAGAATACTGAAGTGGGTTGCCGTTTCCTCTTCCAGGGAATCTTTCTTACCCTGGGATCAAACCTGCATCTTCTGTATCTCCTGCATTGACAGGCAGATTCTTTACCACCGAGCCACCTGGGAAGCTCCACCATTGGCAATATACATCTCTAACTGCCATCTCCCTGCATGTAATATTATACCTCCTAATGTGTAGGTTTAAGAAACTTACAGAAGTGTACTTCCAATTCTGCTCTCTCAGCCTTTGAGCTACTGTTGATATAATATTATTTTATGTATTCTATAAACATAGAGTGAATTTGTAATACTTTTACTTTAGACAGTCAGTTTTCTTTTAATGCCATTAAAAATGAGAAGAATGTTTTGTGTTTGCTTTCATCTTAACCATTTCCAGAGATCTTTAATTCTCTCTATAAATCCAAGTTTTTGTCTTATATCATATTCTTTCTGCCTGAAGAACTTCCTTTTACTTTTTTTAATGCATGTGTGCCAGTAATTCTCTTATCTTTTTTTTCCCCCTGAAAAAAGTCATTAATTTGGCATCATTTTTGAAGGCTGTTTCATAAAGTATAGAATTCTCAGTGTCAAGTTTTTCATTATTCTTTTTTTTTTCTCTTTCAACATAATGTCTGGTCCTCATACTTTCTGATTAAGAAATCTTTTTCAAATTTACTTCTGTTCCCACTACATGTAATGTGGTCTTTTTCTCTTTTTGTTTTTAAGATTTTCTTTTTGATTTTTGACATGTTGTATACATGTCTATTTAAAAAATACATCTATCTCACTTGGAAATCTGAGCTTCTGGGATCTATGCATTTGATATCCATCATTTTTTGAAAATTCTCGATCATCACCTCTTCAAATCTTTATCCTGTTCTATTTTCTTTTTCATTTTCTGGATTTTCAGTTGGTTTATATTAGACCATTTGATATCCTATTTATAGCCCTTGAGGAATCTCATCTGTTTCATTTGTTCTCTTGATGTTTCAGCTTAGATAGTTTTTATTGATCTGTCTTCACATTAGCTGAATTTTTTTCTTCAGTTACATCATGTCTGTTGAAGTGACAGTTGGGTGCATTCTTCATTTCTGTTTCTGTGTATTTGTTTCTAGCATTTCCAGTTGACTCTTCTGATAATTTTCACATCTCCACTTAAACTCACTGTCTGTTCATACATGTTGACCAACTTTCCTGCTAGATCCTTTAACATCTTTATTATAGTAATTTAAAATTCGCTGTATTATGACTGAACATAGGGGTTATCTCTGGTTCTCTCTGGTTCTGTCAGTAGCTTTTACTCCTATCAGTGGATTGCTTTGTCCTTACCTTTTTGAACTGTCTTGCTAATTTCTCATTGAGTAGTGGGTATCATGTGTAGAATAGTAGAGAGTGAGTTAACTAGAGGTAACTAGTACTTATGCTTGGAAATGGGTCCATCTGTTTTCTCTAGGCTGTTACTGTGGCATGTTAGGTCGGTCTACTCAGAGCCGAGCTGGGTTTGGGTTTTGTTGTTGCCATGGGTTCACTCATCGTCTCCATGACTTCACATTTCTCTAGTATTACCTTTGTTTACTGTGAGATCTCATTCACCAGTGGATTTTTCTTAATGTTTCTGTTCTACCTTATTCAGCAGTAGACCTTCTCTACCTAAACTTCGGAGTGGTTTTGTCTCCATTCTTGCTGCTCTCATCACAGTGGGCTGCTGTTGCTTGCTTTTTGGGTTTTGCTACCTGAGGCAGGAGAGGCATTTTTTGTTTTACTAGTGGAGAATCATAAAGTCACGGAGAATGACAGATATGGCACAAATTAGCCTCCCTTCTACAGTTTCTAGGCATTCCTTTTTCAAGTCCCACCCTTGAACTTTAGGAATTGATTGAAAATTTTAACTGGGTTTGTCTTATCCACTTAGGTAGCAGCCTTGGTTTCCTTCTGTTTTCATTAGGAAGCCCAGGCTCATATTCCCTCTCTCCTTAAAAATATCTGTATTTTCTTAGACTTTATGATGGTTGTGATATCAGTTCTGTAGGTTCAAGAAAAATCAAGATTTATAGTTTATCCAATTTTTCCTAGTTGATAAAATAGAAGCAATCCTCTCTCCATATTTCTACATCCCAGGCAGAAGTCAGAGGAAAGTACAAGCTTTTTAGTAAAAAGTTTCTAGTATTTTTTCACTTGTATTCATACAAGAATGGGTGTTGGAACATTTTGATCTTGATTATTTTGATACTTACTTTGATCAGAAATAGAGTTTGACTTATGAAACCCTGAACCCAGTCTGTACACTTTCAAAAAAGAGACAACTGTACGGTCTACAGAAGGTGATTCCACATGAAAAAAATTGAATGTTGGGGCAGTGACTTGTCCTTATATCCACTGGGGTGATCTGTCCCCTATTTCCTGCCAAATTATGGACATAATGAGTCACAGGCACATTGCTAAATATACCAATAGCCCTGCAAAGTGTTTCAGGGGCATATCCATCAATTATAGTCATGAGAAAGGTCATCATAGTACAGGCTTTCATCATACTTCAGCTCTCCCTCCCGTTTGCCTTGGGTGTGTTGAAATGCTGTGATTGTTCAGTTAGAAGCAGTGTTCATTTTTGAAGACAACTTACTGGAAATGAATAAATATCTGAGGGAGACCATCCCATTTAAAGGCCTGTTTCTTTATTCAAAAGCTTTTTGTGTAATAAAAGTATCTCAAAAACTCTTCTGTGAGATTAATCAAACTCATTCCTTCTAAACCATTGATTAGAGTCCATAACTTTAGCTGAAAAAAGATTAGCTGTAGACTTGGATGCCAGCCATTTTCACTGAATCCCCTTCTCATACACTTCTGTTAATAACAAAAGCATTGTTTATGATGCTGCTGTGTCCCTTCTTTCAAGCTTGGTGGGCATTTCTGAAACTATAACTCTGGAAGCACTGGACAATCCATAAAGTCCTCTGACATTTTAATGTGGCTATAAAATATGGTGAAATCTTACAGAAAGCTACTCTCCAAATTAGCCTTGGATAAAAGAAAATTGTTCTGAATCCCATTACTTTGAATAGTGTTCCCTTCCTACCAAAAACAATGATCCTGGCAATTTTCCATAGCCTATATAAGTAAAATCAGATAACAGGGATCAGGAAACCAGAAAACATTTCAAAATTAAATATTAAAAGATCTTCTGAAGACAATATTGATAATCTAGCATTTTTTAGTTTTATTATCCTCTTGGTAAACTGTAATTGAAAGCAGTTCATACCTTCCTTTTCTAACTTTCAGTCCAAAATCATATGGATTTGTCAAACCTCAGGAGATTATTCATCAAAATGGTTAATTTCAGTAACATGTTTCCATGTTTTGCCCACCTTTTGGCATATTAGTTTCCCCCTGCATATTAAAGGTCATATTTTGCACATGCTATTTAGATAAAGAATTCCAAAAAGAAATCACATTGTTTCTTGCTTCCCATGATTTGAAATGTGTACATTTCCCCCTCCAATTAATTTGGAGGTTTGTTTTTTCTTTTTTTAAAAGAAAAACAGCACTTCATCACCTATTGTTACTCATTCTCTGTATATTTATACTAACCATGAGTGAGGAAGTTCTTAAACTGCTAAGTTTATGATCACTCACAGCTCTGTGAAGATCTGGAAGCACATCACAAGTCTTTTGACACAAAAGTAGAACATATTTATTTTGAATGAAAAGTGACATTAGTGAAGACCAAGCTGTTTGGATATGTTTTTGTTTGTACTAGAATGAAATTAATCAAACCAGAAAAAATTGCCTAGCAACATCTGCCACTAAAAAGATTCCATAACAAAAACTGAACCACATGGAGGATAAGATAGAAGACAGCCCAAGCCTCGTCTAGATAAGAGTCACAGTCTGTACATGGAGCTGTCTTTAGTCCTAAAGAGAGATGGTAGAAAGGAAATTAGATACAGAGGAAGAACTAAATTAATTTCAGCCAGCATGTATTGGGGCTTCCCTGGTGGCTTACTGGGTAAGAATCCACCTACCGGTTCAGGTGATGCAGGAGACCTGGGTTCAGTTCCTAGGTCAGAAAGATCCCTTGGAGAAGGGAATGGCTACCCACTCCAGTATCCTTGCCTGCAAAATCCTATGGACAGAAAGCCTGGCATTCCATGAGGTTTCTAAGAATTGGACATGACTGAGCACACATTTGCACACACACAGCATATACTGAGCACCTACTAAATTTCTTATCCTGCACTAGAAGCGTTCAGTTCAGTTCAGCCGCTCAGTCTTGTCTGACTCTTTGCAACCCCATGAATTGCAGCATGCCAGGCCTCCCTGTTCATCACCAACTCCCGGAGTCTACCCAAACCCATGTCCATCGAGTTGATGATGCCATCCAGCCATCTCATCCTCTGTGTCCCCTTCTCCTCCTGCCCTCAATCTTTCCCCGCATCAGGGTCTTTTCCAATAAGTCGGCTCTTCGCATCAGGTGGGCAAAGTATTGGAGTTTTAGCTTCAACATCAGTCCTTCCAGTGAACACCCAGGACTAATATCCTTTAGGATGGACTGGTTGGATCTCCTTGCAGTCCAAGGGACTCTCAAGAGTCTTCTCCAACACCACAGTTCAAAAGCATCAATGCATTATCAACATTTTATTTAATCCTCATAAAACTAATGATCTCCATTTACAGAGAAACAGAGCCATGTAGGTAAAAACCAGTCAAGTCAAAACCCAACATCCAACTTTTTAGAGTCTTTCTAGATTCTTATCACTTATAGAGACCTGTGCTCACTTAGCTGTGTCTGACTCTTTGTGACCCCATGAACTGTAGCCTGCCAGGCTCCTCTGTCCGTGGGATTCTTCAGGCAAGAATGCTGGAGTGGGTTGCCTTTCCTTCTGCAATAGAGACCTAGGCAAATTAATTATCTTCTAATTGTAGCTGAAAAGTAGTGTACTTGGAAATACAGATTTTTATAGCTTTGGAGTAGAGTTATTTAGAAAGTTAACTGGAATTTTCAATTTTTCAAACTTTCTATTATTATTAAAACAGACTTCTTTATATTAAAACAGAAACATAAGTGGTAGGCTATATTTAGGTAGACTTTCAAAGAGGCAGCAGTGATGGGCAAAGCTGACCATGGCCGCAGTTACTTAGTGGAAGGGTGATTAGGGAAGTGAGGTTCAAGAGTGAGATTTAGTTTTGGGGTTGCAGAGTCTTGCCAAAAATAAACTTTAAATCTGTACATACCAAAATTCAAATTATTTTCTTTCTACTAAAAAACATCCATAGAGATTTGAGTTGTAGCAAAGGAAAGAAGATCACAGCTGAAAATAAAAGAGAAAATTTTTAAGAAGGATCATTCTACCAGGGTAGGGGTTGGGGGCCACACTATGGATTAACATGGAGGCATGCTTCAGTGGTAGATGAAGATCCAGCAATGCTCAGAACTTGGTAGCATAGATGACTAGTTTCTGGGACATCTGACTTGTAAGACGTTGGCTTCTTTTCCAGTATTTGTGAGGCCATGGGGAAAGCACACATCCGGTGAGAAGGGGGATTTTTGTTAGAGTTTTGCACTGCTAGGTAATCTGCATGGTCCATATTTGTCATTTTATTTATTAATGAATCTTTTGTGGTTTTGCTTTAAGAATGATTTGACAAGCTGTATGGTCTTTTCTATATTCCTGACAGTGCTAGTGGAAATGAGGAAAATATGCCAGGAAAGAAACTAATGACCTTTTGAGGGGTTTCTGAACCTTTGGTTATGATTGGTTTTCAACACATGATCAATCATCTTGTGATTCACCTGATTTAGATATTTACATGGCTTTCTTGGCCAGTTACATTTTTGGAGTGTGGGTTTGTATGTGTGTGTGTCTCTGTGTTTGTAGTTTTTTCTTTTCTCTTTGTTTCATAATCTAAGCCGGTCAGCATGCTATAGATTTTTACCTTGCCAGTTTCAAGGTTACAGTACTCGGAACAAATTAAGAAGAGGTAGGCAGCCTACTAAGTCACAGCCTTCTCAGCAGGCTTGGTTCTTCTCCACCTCCCTTAACCTTTCTCCTAACAGGCTATTGTGTTGTCTTTAGAGTGAGCAAAACCAGGCTTTTCTTGAGTCTTTATCCATCTATATGAGCTGTGAAGAAGGTCATGTTATCCATGCCAGAAGGAAAAATTAGGACAAGATAGAAGTG
Organism: Cervus canadensis; assembly: GCF_019320065.1. Classification (NCBI taxonomy): domain Eukaryota; kingdom Metazoa; phylum Chordata; class Mammalia; order Artiodactyla; family Cervidae; genus Cervus; species Cervus canadensis. The sequence continues at coordinate 24,249,162 of NC_057388.1, read as the reverse complement.
GGATCTTAGACATGCTTAATGAGTTTAATTCTACTCTTCAAATTTGGCAGAGAAAAAAATTTGTCTCTCTTGGCAGAAGAGGAGAACATTGTCTCTGTTCAACTTCATACTGAATTCATCAAGAATGAACAAGCTAGTGAACTGAGTCCCCTGAGACTCACTTGGCCTCACTTCTAACAGTATTAAAAAAAAAAAAAAAAGAAAGCTATTTTTTCTACTGAATCTCCTCAACTTCAGTCTTTATTCCTTCATCTCTCTCTGCACTTTCTTTCCCCTGAAACACATACACAGAGGCATATTCCTTACGGATATAAAAATCCCAGCCTAAGTCAGTGGGCTCAGGGACACTGTTCTCCCCTTTCTCACTCAGAATTGTCTGTATGTACTAACCTCAAGGGTCTCGTTCTCACATCTACTCTAAGACCATCGTTAGGAATCTTCAAGATTATCAAATCAAGAGAAATATAGTAGATATGACCTTCTAGCATGTTTTCTAAAAATTCCATAGGACCTAAAATCATACATATAATCCTCTTGGGTAAAAAATACTTTTAGGGTGAATTATAAGTAACAGTAGTTCTCTGTAATCAGAGATTCAGTAGAATTTTGTCTTTAAGAAAGACAAGACAAGATGGAAAAATGTTGAGTAGTCTGTGAATCTTGAGATTTATTTATCCCACCATGTCTATCTAATTATTTTGTAATAATAACAGTTAATATAAGATCTACCCTCTTATCAAATTTTTAAGTATAAAACAGTATTAATAATTATAGGTACTGTTCTGTACCTATAGGATCTCTAGAATTTATCCTATATAAACAAATCATTGTTCCCTTTTACTAATACTTCCCCATTTTTCCCTCCTTCCAACCCCTGTCAACCACCATTCTACTCTCTGCTTCGATGAGGTTGATTTTTTTAGATTGCTTGTATAAGTAGTATCATGTGGTATATGCCCTTCTATGTCTGTCTTATTTCACTTAGCATAATGTCCCTTAGGTTTATCCGTGTTGTCACAAATGGCAAAATTTCCTGAGTAAACACATACATTCTATTTATATACCACATTTTGTTTTTCCATTCATCCATCAATGGGCTTCAGGTTGTTTCCATGTCTTGGCTATCAGGAGTAATCTACAAACATGGGACTACAGATCTCTCTTTGAGATCCTGATTTCAGTTCTTTTGGATATATACTCAAAAGTGGAACTGCTGGATTATATAGTAGTCCTGTTTTTAACTTGTTGTAGAACCTGCACACTGATCTCCATAGTGACTATACCAGTTGACATTCCCACCAAGAGTATACTAGGATTTTTTTTTTACTACATCCTGGGTTTTTTGTTTGTTTGTTTGTTTTTTTACTACATCCTGGTTACTCAGAAGAAAATGTCATCACAGCTTAGTATATGGGTGATTTCAGCAGAAACTTGGATATTTTGGAATAAATACTTACTTGTGGAAAATATTTTTGAAGCTTTACATGTAGATAGAATGTCTGGATACAGTGGTTGGTTTCTAGTGAACCAGTCTGAGAAAGAAGACAGCAGGGCAGTTACATGTCAGTGTCTGGGCCAGGCAGGACAGAACTGGAAAAGTGGGTAAAGTTTGGTTATATCCCTGACTCCTCCTTTGTGCACACTTTTGCTTCCCTTCCTCAGTAGTACATCCTTCTCCCCCTTATTAATCTAACATCTTTTCACGCTGAAGAAAAGGTGTAGGATAGCATGAGCCCATGCATATAACCGTGGGGGCCAAGAATCTTCTCCAAGTCAGGATTGGGACTGTTCTCCTTCAAATGGCCTTGTTACTAACTAAAGATTTCTCTGGAAATATGTGTGTGTTTGTGCATGTATGTGTGTGTGAGCGAGCGAGTGAGTGTGTGTGTATGTACACATGTATGCACACAAAAGAGAAAACTGAGGCCTGGAAAACACGGGAAAATGGACTGACGCCTGTGATCGTCAGACCCAAATGTTTCATAAGCCACTGCTGCGGATTTTCTTTCCACGTTCTTCACACACACACACACCCCTGCAAGGAGATTTGTTAAGCACAGTACCACAGGAATGTTGGTTTTCTGTTTACTTGTTCCAAATTGCCAAGAGGCTAAAATTCCACCTGGAACCCTAAATTTTCAAATAACACTGAGCAGCTAGGCCAATGGCTTGGCTTGGAGAGGAGGACGTGCCCCACAGGAAAGACCCATTCTCCCTGTCTGCAGACCTTCCTTAATCCCTGCAATTGAGGACTCAGTGTATGGTGGGGAAGAAAACCTCCTTTTGGAAAATGTTTCAGTAATGACATTGCACTCCTTTGCCATTGACTGTTGGCAGATGGACTGTCATATTGAGGCTGGAAGCCTATTTTGTGATGCTCATAAAAAGTCACTCATTTTGTTTCCTTTAATAAAAGGAATAAAAAGCCCAATTTAGGAAAAATTAGATAACACCAAAGAATGAAACAAAAGAAAAAGAGACACCCTATCATCTCACCAGCCAGACATAATTTTTAATCATATTTTGGTGACTACCCTTCTAGTTCTAAATTTAAAAAAGGAAGGAAAGAAAGAAACAGGTCTCTGTATGCGTGGTTGGTGGTGGGGAGAGACGGAGAGAGGAGCATATTTGTCGTAATGCTTTGTAGCCTCCTCCTTTGATGTTTTAGCTCATTGTGGACATTTTCCCATGACACCAAATATTCCTGTTTAACTGTGATTCCCTACCAGGGGCAATGTTCACCCCTGTGGACATTCGGTAACATCTGAGAACAATTTTTGCTTCTGGCATCTTCTGGCTGCAAGTTCAGGATGCTGTTGCTCGTTCTTTGGCACGTCGGACAGCCCCCACAACAAAGATTATGTGGTCCAAGATGTCAATAATGCTGAAGTTTAGATATCCTCTTTTAGAACATTAAATAGCTACCTGTCATTCTACCCTAAGATAGAATTATCCATTGCTTCATTGTTGCAAATTTATATTGTTTCCACATTTTTTTTGCTATTATAAACAAACTGTTGAATATTCGTGGTCACACGTTTTTGTGTATATTTGCTTAGATTGAACTTGAAGAGACTCTTAGGCATGAAAATTGGTGGATCAAAGGAAGCGGACTTTTTGAGCCTTTAATCACTGTTCTCAGATTTTTCTGTGGGAGGGTGACTTCAATTAATAGTTCCATGTGTATGTTAACTCCATATTTATGCTTTTTTTTTTAGTTAGTAAAGTCCACATTCTTAGAATGTCCCACAGTTGATTTGAAGGGACATTTTAGATTGTGTTCAGTTCATGCAAAATTCATCAGAGAAACAGGAAGAGCAGCATCTGTGGGGTCCTGACTTCCCTCTTACCATTCACAGGTGGTTCTGGTGAACAAGGAAGTTAAGAGTGGAGGTTTGTGACACTCATTAATTTCTGATCTACATTTTGGTGAAAGGATTGAGTGTCTAAACCTTGCCATAGCCAATGGGCAGAAAGAAAACTGGTTTGACCAGAATTTATACCAGGTATTTGTTGTTGTTCAGTTGCTCAGTCATATCCAACTCTTTGCAACCCCAGGGATTGCAGCACTCCGGGCTTCCCTGTCCTTCACCATCTCCGGGAGTTTGCTCAAATTCATGTCCATTGAGTCAGTGATGCCTTCCAATCATATCATCCTCTATTGCCCCCTTCACCTCCTGCCCTTAATCTTTTCCAGCATCAGTGTCTTTTCTATTGAGTCAGCTCTTCGCATCAGGTGGCCAAAGTATTGGAGCTTCAGCATCAGTCCTTCAGGACTGATTTCCTTTAGGAATGACTGGTTTGATCTCCTTGCTATCCAAGGGACTCTCAAGAGTCTTCTCCAGCACCACAATTTGAAAGCATCGGTTCTTTGGTGCTCAGCCTTCTTTATGGTTCAACTATCACATCCATACATGAATACTAGAAAAACCGTAGCTTTGACTGTATTTGACTTAGAATAGTCAAGTTCCCCAGCTTATGAAAATTTTGTCTGTTAGATCCTGCAGTGAGTCCAGTGTGGACATCCTCCGTTCTTTCCTTGGGCATTGTCCTTTTTGGCATGATAGCATTCTTTGGTCAGAGCCTGTTCAGGTTGAAATCACCAATATGTGCAACTGACCTTGAAAAATGTTGCTCCCAAGACAGAACATCCAACTTTGAAAAACGGCTTTGTCCTATGTCAGAGTATTATATATGGCTACAGATGTTTTCCTACTTCAAATTTGTCATTTTAAAATTCTTTCTTTAAAATATTTGTTTATTATAGTCATTGTTTTTCTTTAACATTTCTCTTCCTTATTAACCTGGGATAGGTGTTGACTGAAAATTCATTTTGATGGTAAACTTTTTGCATACTGTTTTTCAAAGTGTCTCTTGACATGTGTGCTTAGATGTCTGTAAAACATCTTTTTAGTTGCCTGGAGAAGGTACACTTATGCTTCCAATTTCCACTAAATTCAAAATGCCTTGAGATCAGGGTTCATGCCTTTTCATGTCTCTACCTAGAGCCCAGCACTGTACCTGATGTATCAGATTTCCACACATTATCAAAACAACTGAGTGTGATGCATTCCCCAGCATCTGTAATATGACACCTTATAAAGGGTTAAATAAAATGAAGAAGAATAGTTGCTGACCTTTCTTTAGCTCATTGAGTCGTTCAATTTTCTTCTTTCCTCCCTCCTTTTATCTTTCTCCCTCTCTCTCTTTTTCCTTCTTTCCTTTCTTTCTTATTTCAAAAAATCATTGCTATATTTCTGGAGCTAGGCAGGCAGCAAAATGTAGTAAAAAAATAAGACAACATGAACCCTTGGGTTTTTTAGGTTTAATCAGTTGTGTCTAAGTTTGACCTCTGGTATTGTTTGCAAGGGGCTTCAGTGGTGGCTCAGTGGCAAGTATCTGCCTGCCAATGCAGGAGACACAGGAGTGCAGATTCAATCCCTGGGTAAGTAAGATCCCCTGGAGGAGAAAATGGCAACCCAATCCAGTATTCCTGCTTGGAGAATTGCATGGACAGTGGATCCTGGTGGGATACAGTGCATGGGGTCGCAGAAGTGTCGGACACAGCTTAGTGACTCAACAACAATCCTTTTCAAGATTCTGATAAATAGGAAGTACAGTACTTCAGTGTTTATGCTGTTTTTCCTTAATGAATGAGGAAGCACTGACCACACACAGGCAGTTTTTTCTCAGTGTTCTGTTGTAAAGTTGATGGCTATCACTCTTTCCAGAAAATGAAGCCAGTCTAATTTCAAAGAATTCAAACTGTTATCTCATCAGAAATATTGCATTTCCAGAGTCTTGCACAGTAAACAAGTTTCACTTTGCATTGCAGAGACTCTGGGGAGAGTGTTGTCATTTCCTTGAAGCAACTCTTATGGACATTTTAGTAGCATTTGCCCATCACCAGAAAATTTGCCATTTGCTATTGACATCTCTGAGATAGAGTATATTAACAGTGGGATCTTGAACGTTACCAAATCCTCTATTGTCTAAACGCAAAGCATGTGATACCATGTTGGGCACAAGATAGCCACTGTGCAGTTGATAGCTTTGTAGGATAACAGTAGGCACATTTGTCTTGCTGTTATGAAAGGAATGCATTCAGATTTTGCCATCAAGCATCACATTGTCTTTAGTTTCTATAGACACACTTTATCAGATTCCTTAGATTCCTTTCTGTTCCTACCATGTGTATAATTTTTTAAAATCAGAAAAACTTCTAAACTGCATCTAGTGCTTTTTCTGTGCCTAATGGAATGATTATATGATTCCCAATCTGCTAATATGTTGAATCATTGATATTCTTATATTATGCTAACCTTCCATTTCAACCCAAATTGATCATGGTGACTTATATTCATGGCTGGATTTGTTCTGCTAGTATTTTATTTAGATGCTTCTAGGTTCAAGAGTGAGTTTGGACTCTTAAGTTTTCTTTCACTTACAGACCTTCTCTGGTTTTGGTCACAAAATTTTACTAGTTTCAGAAAATGAGTTGGATAGTGTTCTTTGTTTTTCTGTTTTCTGGGTTAAGGTTTGTAAGATTCTCATTTATGGACCGTAAGATGATTGGTAGACTGTGCTTGCTGTCATGACATTTAGTCCTGGTGCCTTCCTTTTGGGATGATTATAAACTATTGATTAATTTTATTAATTTTAGTGTTTCAGTGGATGCGTGCTAAGTTGCTTCAGTTGTGTCTGACTCTTTGTGACCCCTTGGGCGGTTGCCCTCCAGGCTTCTCTATCCAAGGAATTCTCCAGGCAAGAAAACTGGAGTGGGTTACCATGACCTCCTCCAGGGGATCTTTCCAACCCAGGGATTGAACCCGTGTCTCTTTACATCTTCTGCATTGGCAGGGAGGTACTTTACCACTAGCACCACCTGGGAAGACCAATTTTTTTGTATTTTTAGTATTTCTCCTTGAATAAAGTTTGCTAAATCATTTTTAAAAATTTATTCACTTTCGCCTAGTTTTCAAATTTGGTGATATACATTTTTTAGAATATCTTAATAAGCTTTTATCTCTCTCATTATGCCCTCCCCTTTTCATTTCTAATGTTTGTGAATTTGTGTTGTTTTCTCAATCAATCATGCCAGTGTTTTTCTATTTATTAGTTGTTTAAAAGAAACATCCAATTTTTAGATTTTGGGTTATCTCTATTGTATCTTTTGTTTTCTATTTAATTTTTATTTATTTCTGTTCTTTTCATTAGTTCTTTTTTACTAGTTTCTTTGGGCTTTGATATGTCAAGTTGTTGCTTATTAACATTCAGATTTTATGTTATTAAAATTTCTTAAGAGAATCAATGTTTAAGAATGGCTTTAGCTATATTCTATAAGTTTTGATATGCATAACTATTTCATTATCTTTCAGTAGTAGTATTTTCAGTTTCCATTATGATTTTCATTTTTTTTTTACTTATTGGGAGTATGTTTTTAATTTCCAAATATGTTACAGTTTTCTAATTATCTCTGAACATTGTGTTGAAGTCAGGTTCATGTGATCTGCATGATATAAGTCCTTGAAAGATCTTTGAGACTTGCTTTCTAGCAATTTTTATGTTTTTTTCCTTTATGAGTAAAAAATTTAGTAGGTATAATTAAATTTATACATCCATTATATTAAAATAAGTAAATATACTCTTGAAATAGTCTACAACCTGACTGATATTTTTGTCTCCTTAATTAATTACTGAAGTTTTTTTTTAAACCTCCCACTGTAGTGATAGACATTAATTATCATTTGTAGTTCTGTAGACTCTTGCTTTATGTATTTTGATGTGTATTATTATATACAAATTGAGAATTTTTGCATCTACCTGGTGATTTAAATCTTTTATTTTTATGGCATGACCAAATCAATTTCTGGTAGCATTTTATCCTAAATTTTGTTTTAACTTACATCAGTTCAGCTAATCAACCTTTCTTTTGCTTATGTTTGCTTGATATGTCTTATTCTATTTTCTTACTTTCAGAGCTCACCTTATCTTTTTTGTTAATAGGCACAATTTGATGATTTTAGTAAATGTGTAAGGTCATATATCTGTCCTACAATCTGGTTGTGGACTATTTCCATCTCCCCAAAGAGTTTCTTCATGAGCATTTGTAGTTAATTTCATCTTCTATCTGTAGTCCACAATTAATCTGCCTCTTCTCTCTATAAATTTGGTTTTGGACATTTCATAGATTCAGTTGTCTGCTATGCAGTCTTTTGCATCTGGTTTCTTTGGCTCATCATAATTTTTTGACATTCATCCATTTTGTATCGTGTTCACTTCTTTTCATTGCTGAATATTAGTGCATCTATGGCTCTGTTAAGATTTTTTTCTTTACCTCAGTGTTCCATGATGTTTATCCTACTTGTAATTTACTGGAATCCTAAACCTAAAATTCGAAAAATTCTTCAAAATTTCCAGTCATCATCTTTTTAAGTAATAGCTTCCACCTTATTCTCTCATTTTTATATTACTAAGACTCTGATATGCATAAATATTAGGTCTTCTCATTTTATCCCTCATGTTTTTTAACTTGTAATCATACTTTCTATCTTACTCTAAATTCTGTACAATTTCTTCAGATTTTTCTATCAGTTTTATTGTGTTCTCATCTTTCATTTATGATTCGTTGTTTAACCTGTACAAACAGTTTTTATATCTAAATATCTATTTTTTTAATTTCTGGGAATTTTATATATTTATCAGAACTATCTGGTTTATGCTTTTCTTATTTATATTAATACACTATATAGACATATAAAACCCACTTTATATTTGTTTTCACTTAACTCTAGTATCTAAAACTGTTGCAAATCTGAATTTACTATGTATTTTCTGATCACTCTCTGTCATGCTGTCCTATTTCCTTGCATGCATTGTGATTTTTGACTTTGAAGTCATGATCCTTGATTTAATAGATTATTTGAGATCTGATTGCAAGTATATTGCTTCATGTGTGCTTATTTTTCTTCTTGACATGTTTGGCTTCTAATTCACTGAAGTGGTACGGCTGTAACTATATAATGATGTAACCACTACTGGTTATGAACTTTGTTTCTTCTTCTTCTGTCATTTTTGGGTTATTAGTATGTAAACACTGTCTCAAAAAGCTCATTTTTCCCTTTTATAAACTTTGTTCACTTTTTTGCTTCTTTCTTAATGTTCTTATTTACCAGAAAGAAGAAATCAGAGATTTTAAGCCAACTGAGGGTGTTTGAGGTCAAGAGTGTAATGGTAAATGCCTTACATACCCAATTTTGACTGTCTTTAACTAAAGGCCAAAACCTGATGATGAGCTAATGAAGCAGACACTTGTCTGTATTTTATGGGGCATGGTTAGTGACTCTGCAGTGTCCTCTCTTTATATCCTGCATGTTGTAATGAATGATGTCATTAGAAAATCATCTTTTTCTGCAAGGAGATGTATTAGCCCTTGGATGTTACTCAACCCACAAGTTAATTCGATCCTTATTTTTCTTCCTCTTTTCTTCTCTTTCCAAGATTGCATAAATAATTTAAATATAGTATATACATATTTTGTAGGCCTATTGTCACAGAATCATATGACCAAGTGGTTTCTTCTACCCACTTGCCCATAAATAGAAAAGGCAGCATTTTATACATGGATTGTAAATTACATTTTATGGTATAAAGAAGAAGGAGAACAGTATTAAATCTTAATCAGATATACATTTCCTATTATTGCTGCCACAAGACATGTATTTCAGTACTTTCCCAATACATTTCTGGGTTTCCTCTAGAGAAAACCATCTCTATGTTTGAAGTACTATCATTACCTGTGGATTAGGGACTAATAAAATGAGTACATTCAAAGCCAGTGCTGTCATATATTGTAATAGTGATTTTGAAATAGCTAACATAAGTGAGTCTCTTCATCTAAAATCTTTCTTCTAAATAATGAAAGTCATTTTCATGAATATGCAAATTTTTATTTCCTATATGAAAAAGAAATACCTGGCCCATTGTGGGTGTTTAATAACTTTCACAGTGTGAATCGAATGAATGTCCTATTTGTGATCTGGGAAATCATGTTTTATATCTTATATGATTTCACACTTTAGGGGCATAACTTCAAACTCTGTGGTCTCAGGATAAATATTTTTTAATTTGAAAGGTTGCTTTTTACTCTGAGCAACAAAGAATTAATGCTTCTGAATTGTGGTGCTGGAGAAGACTCTTGAGAGTCCTTTGGACAGCAAGGAGATCACACCAGTCAACCTTAAAGGAAATCAACCCTGAATATTCATTGGAAGGACTGATGCTGAAGCTATAATACTTTGGCCACTTGATGCAAAGAGCCAACTCATTGGAAAACACCTTGATGTTGGGAAAGACAGGGCAGGAAGGGAAGCGGGCAGCAGAGGATGAGATGGTTGGATGACATCACCAACTCGATGGACATAGGTCTGAGCAAACTCTGGGAGATAGTGAAGAACAGGGAAGCCTGACATGCTGCAGTCACAGAGTCTGACAAGACTTGCAACTGAACAATAACAACAACTTTTCACAATATTTGTAGTAGTAGGTGGCAGGGTTGGGGGACCTTGCCTGTTTTGGCATCTCAAACTAACCTGAGGCTGTATTTAGAACTTGGATGTAGCCCCAAAGTGTTTTCCTCCAGATCAAAAGACTAGGTAAATTTGAATATGCACTCAAATTTGTTCATTGGTTTGGTATAAAAAAGGAGCAAATATTTCAGATTCTTAAAGCAGCCTGTTTTATTTCATTTCTTGAGCAGATGATCCTTGAATACCAGTGCAGATGTTTCCTTGTGCAGACTGAGTCTAACTACATAACAGGGTATCTGGTAAAAAGGGATTTAATTTTTTATCCATTTATTAATGAATTTGTATCTTTTTTGGGGGGGTTGGTATGGGACAGGATAGAATGTGTTGGTCATAGGCAATATCAATTTCTGGAAGTGAAAATGTCAGGGGCCAAACCATCCTTGGTTGGAGACAGTCACCACGATTGACACTTTATTTATATCACTGTAGCCGGGCATCCACCACCAACCCAAGATCTAAAATAAAACTGTGAATTAATCTTCTGTCTGAATGCAGATACTGGGTCCTGGCATGTTATGTTTACAGTTTAGTAAGGTGAATGGAGGTGAAGGCAGTTTGACTATGACTTACATAGGGAGAAGAGATGATTTTCTGAAAAGGAGTTATATTAGGTTTTAATGGACCGAAGGTTATCTAATGAGTTAAGCAATATTTTGGAGAATATAGTGTACCACTTCTGACTGGGCAAGTTCCTCCACTGAGTCTTCTAATTCTGCAGCCGTATCTATCCATGATAGTTAATTGATTTATTACATTATCTTTTCAAATCTTTGTCCATAGTAGCATATTTATTTTTTATCTGACTTCCCCCGACCCCTTCTTCCCCAACCACCTGTTTCTTGTTTTCAGTATCCTCTCTGTCTCTTTGAAGATATTTCATATGCTGACTTTCAAATCTTGTTTGGGGTTTATTAATTCTGGTTTAGTAAAGATGATACACAGTTTTTCCTTTAATGATGGTGCTCCTAAGATGCTCGATGTCACTCTTCCCATTAAATTACTATTTCCCGTAGCACTTTAGCAACCTTAGATAGTAGTATGGGAGGAGACTCTCTTGAAGAGCTTAGCTGGCTGGGTGGCTCTTATTATTTTCCCCTGGGAGACTTTTTAAAGAAGCCTTGGGGTAAGGACGGAGAGGAAGAGGTAGAAGGATGGGAGGAGGAAATGTTCAAGGGTGAACAGATTTGTTTAATGCATCTTGTCCCTCACCTCTTGGGCCCATCAGAACTGTGCTTTAAATCACACTGGGCCATCTCCAGTGGGCGCTGGACTGACTCCTGCTTTCCTCCTTCATGGTGCTGACGGACAGGGCAGGGATCTGCCCAGGGAAATAGAGGGAAATGGTCATACAAACACCCTTCTTCACCCCACTTACTGTGTCCTTGAATCTCGAGGGTTGCCCGAGTTCTAGTGGAAGAAGCCGGGAAGGTGGGAGAAGGCTGGAGATAAGAGAGTGATAGCTCCTGGATGACTCAACAGTGTGACTGGACCTCATATGTGGCAAGGGACAAGGAAGGGGATATTTGTGCAAGGCATATCACTACTTCCTGCTCTTTGCTATCAGTAAATTGGTTCTTGAAAGCACTTCCTCCCCTGTTCCTTGTTCATTACTCTTGAACAGCATAATTCATCCTGCATGGAGTGAAGAAGCAATTCCAGAAGTCTTTCCTTGGACCCTCACCTTCCTTGTCCTGTGGTTCACCAGGGGTTATACAATTACTAGTGGGTCTTTTGTATTTCATCATTTATGCTCCTGTCTGATGAGTCATCTATTTTATTTTTTAGGCAGTCTGATGTGGTAGTTGTGTCAACAGGCAGTTATAAAAACCAAGTGTCTGTAAATCTTTTTGATAAATATTTGTGAAGTTTCAAAATCCTCATGTCTCATCAGTGTAAGTCAGTCTGCAAGACCGTCTCCTAGGAAAGCCATGTGGAGACACACAGCATGTTCTGGCCATGGGAACTTCCTTCTGGGGATAAAGGGTAGGGAGGTCAGAAGAGCCTTCTGCAAAGATGAATTTGCTTTCACAGAAGACAGATAGTTTCATACGCTGATACTAAATTTTATTGAAAACAGGTAATGAAAGCTTCACTTTGGGGAGTGGGAGAGTTTGGGGGACCAAAAGTCTCATTCAAGTATGGCTAAATAAAAGTCTGTAAGAAGAGTTTGCTCTTATTCTCCTAGAACAGGGGCAAGATTCTATATAAAGTAGTATTATGAGGAAGATAAATGAAGGTTATATAAATTAAAAACTATAAATAAGCAAAAATAAATACGCTTTAGAATGATTAGCCTTTGGAATATTTTCCTGAACTTTGAACACGGACAAAAATATCCCTCTTTTTAAAAAAAAAAAATTTTTTTTGGCTATATGGTGCAGCATGCGGGATCTTAGTTCCCTGATCAGGGATGGAACTTGCACCCCTTGCACTGGGAGCATGGAGTCTTAACCACATAACTACCAGGGAAATCCCAAATATCCCACTTTTTCACTCAAGTCCTCCCTAAAACTAACTGATTAGCTGAAAGAAAAATATGGTAGAAAGTAAAATCTTGCCTGAGCCAACTACATGAGTTAGACTGCGTAGTACAAAATTAGAAATAGCTTTGTTTTTCTCCTACCATTAAAAAAAACTTCTTTGTCAGATATTCATTCCTTTCTCACATGTAGGAGATATTTTCTGGTCACTTTCAGTTTCTTTTAAATACTTCTTTTAAAAAGTATTAAAAGTACTTCCTTGTCTACTTTAAAGCCCTTCCTTTTCTCTTGGGCCTGATCCAGAAGGTTGGGGAAGGATGTGGTGAGTCTTCTGTGTTCCTTAGTTAATACCTTCCTGACTTGACATCCTTCATCTCAGGGTTGGATGGAATACAGGAGTAAGATATGAAGAGGAGGAGAAGTCTTATTTACTTAGCAGGTGCTGTCTGGAGATCTTACTTGGCTGGCAAGTGCTTTCCCTCATGGCCGACTTCTAATGCTGACTCTTCTATTAAAAATAGCGCAGCTTGTGAGTTTTCTGTTAATCTCATGGGCATCCTGCCTCCCCCTCATCTCGGACACTACACAGTCTCTTGCTGTGGAAATGTTCTCTTTGGCTGAACCATTTCATCGTGCTCTCTTTGGCTGATCTAGTGGTACCCACCACTCTATAGCTTTGTGTGAAATGAGGTCATTCAGATGGGGCAAATGAAAGACAGTCTTGGGTAAATCTCCTTTGAGGTTACTCAACCTTGTGGATTTCTATACTCTTCCAGCTCTGGTAATTGAGGCCATTTTTTTTAGAAGTTGATCACCCTCTTACTTGTGTATCTTGGGACAGGATCATAAGTTTTTGTAGCTCATGAAGGCAGCTACATGCTTATGTGTTGTATATGAGTATGTGTATCAGACTTCAGCAGTCTTCCTTTATATACTCAAATGCCATAAAATGCATAATGTATGTGAGTTGAACACGACAGCATGCATGAAAACAATGTATGTGAGTGAGACAAGGCATAGACAAACAAGTTGGAGACATTTAAATTGTTTCAGTACAATATGAATCCCAAATAGTAATATTACGTTTTCACTGGACAAATATGGATGGAATAGGAGAGCAGGAAATTAAGATGACTAAGCATTTGATGAAGATGAGTTTTGGAGACAAACGGCTGTGTTTTAAGACCCAGTTGAGTCTGGGGTAAGGTCGGCCTTCTGTATGATACTACACTGAAGACCACTAACCATCAGTCTGAATGTGCACGGGGCTTCCTTATTGGGGGAATGGGAGTATTTCAGTTTCGAAGGAGAGTTGCGTATGTTTTTCTCTGAAACTGCCTGTAGATGTCACTACAGTAAATGACTCCTTTATCTTTGATTTGATGGTGGGGCAAAAAACCCCACAGAAAAGTAAAGTAAATCATGATATTTTGTAAAGTCCATATATCTTATGATATTAACAGCATCGTAAACATGGCACCAACATTTCAATTCACAGTTCTGCAAAACCGTCCTTTCTGTTTTACTGCTGTGATTTATCCTAAACAATGAAATTATGTTTAGCAACAGTCTTCAGTTTAGAACAGGGAGAGGAAATCCCTCCATTCTCTCTTCCCCCACAGACTCCTCTCTTTCAGGGCAGGAGGCACAATTCTCTCCTTTACACTTAGAGACATTGTCCTCAAGCTGTGAATATTATTGCCTCATGAGAGGAAAAGAATGATATAGGCATTGACTGTAAAAAGAGAAGGGTGGTGGAGAAAACATTTAAAAAAATATGCTTGGGGCAACATACAATTCTACAAGCATTTAAATGGGAACTGATTTTAAAAACCATCTGTAAATTTTGATCATCTCAAAAAGATAGCATTTCCCCCCTACTTCCAGGGAAAGGAAAGTGAAAAGTGAAAGCATCAGTCACTCAGTCGTGTCCAACTCTTTGCAACCCCATGTACTGTAGCCCCCCAGGCTCCTCTGTCCTTGGAATTCTCCAAGCAATAGTACTGGAGTGGGTTGCCATTCCTTTTTCCAGGGGATCTTTCCGACCCAGGGGGAAGCTAGTGCAAAATGATCTAGGGGCCTGGGAGGGTATTCAGTGATGTTACCCAAGAAGCCTTTGTCACCTGTATCTTTATAACAGTGGAGGGTATGTTTTTGGCTGGGATCATATTATGTGTGTCATTTTTCTTACCTGAATGCTACAACATTTCATCCTGGGATGGCCAAGACTGAGACCCACTGAAAGACAAATGCCCAGTAAACAAGAATTTACACAGCTTCAGAGCTATGTTAACAGAATATGAATGTATTTTCTTATGTTAACAAGAGTTTTCTAGGCCTCCTTGGGAAAAGAATTTTCCTTCTCCTTGGGAAAAGAAAGCTATGGTAATTAAAGTGAAGTCCAAGCAAATGAAAACATAGACCCTGAGAATAAGGCCTCTGAAAAAAAAGTTATGTGTTAATGAAAGATAGCTCAGGACAGAAAGACATGAAATACTGAGAATTACCAGTAGAATCTAGAAGAAAAAAATTGTAGACAGAACAGAGACTAATCTTGCAGTTTTTCTAGACTAAGTATTAACCTGCTCCATGAGAGGAAGAATTGATAAGTTGGCCTTAAGACTCCATTATATATTTTTTATACTTTGTGATGAATTGGAATATGCAAATAGTAATACATAATCTTACATATTCAAGATATTAGTAATATATTCAAATTCTCATTCTAAGTAAGGATTTAAGCCTTCTACAGATACAATTTTTGTCCTTATAAAGGCTTAGGCAAAGAACTCTTTCTGGTATTATTACTTATACATATTTGAAGAGAATGGACCTTACTTGCATAGCATGGTCATGACACTGGTGTCTAGATTGCAGAAAAATAAAGCGCATCCTTTGCAAAATTCTGCCTTAATGATAATTATGCTTGGAATTTTTTTCTCTTTGATAATATTACCACAAAAGGAAAACGATCCCATTCAGTTGATATAGTAAAATTTTTTAAGTTATGCACTGAAGAGGTTTCTCCAAAGTTAAGCATAAGATTGTCATATGGCTCGGTAATTCCAGTCCTGGGCATATACTAATGAGAGCATATGTTTACACAAACAACATGACTATGAAGGTTTAAAGCAACATTACTTATGGTAACCCAAAGGTAGAAACAATTAGGACATGTAAGCAACCTAAATGTCCATCTGCAGAGGAATGGATAGAGATGTGGTACATATATACAGTGGAATATTTCTCTGCTATAAATGGAATGAAATACTGCCACTTGCGGCAACATGGATGAACCTAGAAAGTGTCATACAGAGTGAAGTGAGTCAGAAAGAGGAAGGCAAATATTGTACAGTACAATTTTTATGTGGAATCTAGAAAAATGGTACAGATGAACTTATTTACAAATAGAGTCACAGCTGAAGAGAACAGACTTATGCTTACCAAGGGGAAGGAAGGGGGGATGAGAGTGAGATTGACGTGTAAACCCTGCTGTCTATAAAATAGGTAACTAATGAGAACTTAATGTGTAACAGAAAGAACTCTATCTACTTAGTGCTCTGTAGTGACCTAGATGGGAAGGAAATCCAAAAAAGAGTAGATATATGTATGTGTCTGATTCACTTTGCTATGCAGCAGAAATGAACAAAACATTATACATTGAGATACTCCAATATCCATTAGTTTTTAAAAAAAGATTCCATCTCTCTCCTTTTTTCTTGCTGGGATAGAGAAAAACATTTGGGAGACACGTAATATACTGGGATAGAAAGAAGGCTATGGTCTTTTATTAGTCACTCTGAAGAGGACCTTTTCCCTAGTGTAGCCTGATCAGTGAATACAGATGCATCACTGTCCAAAGTAAATGAGTCACATTAAATTTTTGTGGGTGGAAGTTTCCTAAAATAGACAGTGGACTTAAACAATAACATGTCTGCAGGGTTTTGTGTGTATATGCATTGACATTATATGGGAAACCAATTTCAATATTTCTGTGTTTGTATAGAGAGTATAGTTATACCAAACTATAAGATCACTCAAAAAACTGCAAGTATAACTATTTTAAGGACAATAACTTTTTTTAACAGTGAGCACGTTAAAATGGCTTTTGCGGCAACCTTCCACTTACAAGCAATATGGATAGTTTACCTTCAGGTCAGGACGCTCCTGTCACTAGAGTTTACTCCAGTGGCTTTGAGTATGAAGTGTGTTTATGAAAACCCAGTGGAGTTTTATAATTAGCAAAGCCCCACATACACTCCCAGCTATAACACATGACACTCAGGCTGATGTTCTCCAGTGTTTTCTCCTGGATCTGGGGCCATTTCTTTGTTTTGCTGTGTGCTGTTGCTCCTCTGGCTCAGGATGGATTCGTGTGATTTGGCTTTTTTGCTATTGGGCATCAAACACCAATGAGTTGGCACCTATATCTGTGGTGACATGTTATTAATTTCACGTGACTGTTTATTTTACTTCATCCTTAGCATTTTTAAAAGTACACTTAAAAGATGTTTAAGCAATATTTTCTCTCCAGGAACAAAAAAATAAATCCAAGAACAGAACTTCTACATAGTTTGTTGCATCAAAACTTATTCAAAAATATTTGCTAATTTATTAACATTCCTTTTTCCAAAGGACTTAAGGTAGCTGTAAAGTTATTTCACGGTGTTAAAATCAAAAGTGAAAATAGAAGTCATACAGTAAATAAAGGTATAAAGGTATAAGTGAACATATATGCAAGAAATGAAATAAAGAAGAAATATTAAATTCTGAATTTAAGAATAAATTTTGATAGATTTTAGCCAGCCCATGGAAGGTTCATTTTTTTCTTTTTACTAAACATTAAATAGCACTTCCTTTTTTTATTGAACTATACTTGATTTACAATGTTGTGTTATTAATAATTTTAGCTACAGAGCAAAATGATTCAGTTATACATATATCTACTCTTTTTCAGATTTTACTCCATTATAGGTTATTACAAGATACTAAACATGAATATGTTTCCCTGTGCTATACAGTATGTCTTACTGAACAGTATTTCTGGTTTCAGATGGTAGACTTAGCATTAGTAGACTTAGCACATGCATTTCTGTCCCTTCCCTCTTGAAATTGCAATATATGGTAGTAAAGGAATCAACTCATAAAATGGAGAGAATGGGAGGAGACATATTCTTGAAAAAGACACCAATACTTTTCTAGAAGATGTGAGGAAGATAGAACTGTTAACAGATTAAAAACAAATAATAGCAGTCTCGAATCATAGGAGGGAATGCAACGATAAAGAGATGACTGATCTGTATAGCAGAACTTCAGAGATGATCCCAGCCCAGAGAAGATGAGCAGTGGAAACATGAGGCAGGGAATCCAAACTGGAAGGTTAATTAGAAGGTTGACCATTGAATGAAGAGTGGGATTGCAGCATCCCTTCCTTTCTGCCCATCGACTTTTCAGGACAGGTAGAATGCAGGCATTTTTAAGCAGCCTAATATAGAACTTTCAGGCAAAAACAAAGAAGAACAAAACAGTAATAACAAGACAGCCCTAAAACCACTTTTTAAAAGAAAACAAATAAATAAAATTAGGTCTTCCAGTATAAAGTCCTTCTTCTCCTAGCATTTGAAAGCTCTGTCTTTACCACAGTGTAAATGCCTAATTTACCTTTGCGTGCTAAGTCACTTCAGTCATGTCTGACTCTGTGTGACCCTATAGACTGTAGCCTGCCAGGCTGTAGCCTGTCCATGAGATTCCCCGGGCAAGAATACTGGAGTGGGAGGCAATGCCTTTCCACTGCTCTCTTTAATATGAAGCCTGCCAGTAGACCAGGCTGCCCATATGCTCTGAACTTTGAGTTGAACATCATCTTTGTGTGAGACCTAGCTTTAAAATTAAAATAGTTAAACAGCAGCCTAGGACACTCATAGTCAGTATCTTAGAAAATCAATCCAGTCTATTATTCTCATCTGTCAAAAGCCAGCCAAAGGTCATAAAAAATATGAATCAACCCAGTAGCATTAAAAAGGCAAAGAAAAATACTTGCTTCAGAGGAAGCATAGATAATTTAGAGAAAAGAAGATAACTTTAAAAGAAGTTAATTGTCATCCTCATGAAAATTTGAAAGGATCAGTTCAGTTCAGTTGCTCAGTCGTATCTAACTCTTTGCAACCCCGTGGACTGTAGCACGCCAGGCCTCCCTGTCCATCACCAACTCCCGGAGTTTACTCAAATTCATGTTCATTGAGTTGGTGATGCCATCCAACCATCTCATCCTCTCTCATCCCCTTCTCCTCCTGCCCTCAATCTTTCTCAGCATCAGGGTCTTTTCAAATGAGTCAGTTCTTCATATCAGGAGGCCCAGGTATTGGAGTTTCAGCTTCAATATCAGTCCTTCCAATGAATATTCAGGACTGATCTCTTTTAGGATGGACTGGTTGGATCTCCTTGCAGTCCAAGGGACTCTCAAGAGTCTTCTCCAACACCACAGTTCAAAAGCATCAATTCTTCGGCACTCACCTTTCTTTATAGTCCAACTCTCACATCCATACATGATTACTGGAAAAACCATAGCTTTGACTAGACGGACCTTTGTTGGCAAAGTAATGTCTCTGCTTTTTAATATGCTGTCTAGGTTGGTCATAACTTTCCTTCCAAGGAGTAAGCGTCTTTTAATTTCATGGCTGCAATCACCATCTGCAGTGATTTTGGAGCCCTCAAAAAGTAAAGTCAGCCACTGTTTCCCCATCTATTTGACATGAAGTGATGGGACCGGATGCCATGATCTTAGTTTTCTAATGTTGAGCTTTAAGCCAACTTTTTCACTCTCCTCTTTCACTTTCATCAAGAGGCTCTTTAGTGCCTCTTCCCTTTCTGCCATAAGGGTGGTGTCATCTGCATATCTGAGGTTATTGATATTTCTTCTCCTGGTAATCTTGATTCCAGCTTGTGCTTCTACCAGCCCAGCATTTCTCATGATGTACTCTGCATATAGTTAAATAAGCAGGGTGACAATATACAGCCTTGACATACTCCTTTTCCTATTTGGAACCAGTCTGTTGTTCCATGTCCTTCTAACTGTTGCTTCCTGACCTGCATACAGATTTCTCAAGAGGCAGGTCAGGTGGTCTGATATTCCCATCTCTTTAAGAATTTCCCACAGTTTATTGTGATCCACATAGTCAAAGGCTTTGGCATAGTCAATAAAGTAGAAAGAGATGTTTTTCCTGAGCTCTTTTGCTTTTTCAATGATTCAGCAGTTGTTGGCAGTTTGATCTCTGGTTCCTCTGCCTTTTCTAAAACCAGCTTGATCATCTGGAAGTTCATGGTTCAAGTATTGCTGAAGCCCAGCTTGGAGAATTTTGAGCATTACTTTGCTAGTGTGTGAGATGAGTGCATTTGTGTGGTAGTTTGAGCATTGTTTGGCATTGCCTTTCTTTGGGATTGGAATGAAAACTGACCTTTTCCAGTCCTGTGGCCACTGTTGAGTTCCAAATTTGCTGGCATATTGAGTGCAGCACTTTCACAGCATCATCTTTCAGGATTTGAAATAGCTGAACTGACATTGCATCACCTCCACTAGCTTTGTTCATAGTGACGCTTCCTAAGGCCCACTTGACTTCACGTTCCAGGGTGTCTGGCTCTAGGTGAGTGATCACACCATCATGATTACCTGGATTGTGAAGATCTTTTTTGTACAGTTCTTCTGTGTATTCTTGCCACATCTTCCTAATATCGTCTGCTTCTGTTATGTCCATACAATTTCTGTCCTTTATTTTGACCATCTTTGCATGAAATGTTCCCTTGGTATCTCTACTTTTCTTGAAGAGATCTCTAGTCTTTCCCTTTCTGTTGTTTTCCTCTATTTCTTTGCACTGATCACTGAGGAAGGCTTTCTTATCTCTTCTTGCTATTCTTTGGAACTCTGCATTCATATGGGTATACCTTTCCTTTTCTCCTTTGCTTTTCACTTCTCTTCTTTCCTAGCTATTTGTAAGGCCTCCTCAGACAGCCATTTTGCCTTTTTGCATTTCTTTTTCTGGGGCTGGTCTTGATCCCTGCCTCCTCTGCAATGTCACGAACCTCCATTCATAGTTCATCAGGCACTGTGTGTATCAGATCTAGTCCCTTAAATCTATTTATCAGTTCCACTGTATAACCATAAGGGATTTGATTTAGGGCATATCTGAATGGTCTAGTGGTTTTCCCTACTTTCTTCAATTTAAGTCTGAATTTGGCAACAAGGAGTTCATGATCTGAGCCACAGTCAGCTTCCAGTGACTGTATAGAGCTTCTTCATCTTTGGCTGCAAAGAATATAATTGAACTGATTTTGGTGTTGGCCATTTGGTGATGTCCATTTGTAGAGTCTTCTCTTGTGTTGTTGGAAGAGGGTATTTTCTATGACCAGTGTGTTCTCTTGGCAAAACTCTACTAGCCTTTGCCCTGCTTCATTCTCTACTCCATGGCCAATTTTGCCTGTTACTCCAGGTGTTTCTTGACTTCCTACTTTTGCATTCCAGTCCCCTATAATGAAAAGGACATCTTTTTTGAGTGTTAGTTCTAGAAGGTCTTGTAGGTCTTCACAGAATTCAGCTTCTTCAGCATTACTGGTCGGGGCATAGACTTGGATTATCATGATATTTGAAAGAATATTGCATCCAAAAATAAGGAAGCCACAAAAAAAAAAACATGAATGGAGGACCAAAATGAGTGCTTTGTCCCTGATGACTGCAAAAATTTAATAGATTGCTATAAAGGTCAAAATAAGAAAATCAGAACAGAGAAAATACTAAGAAAAGAGAAAAAGTAAAAAATACAGAGGATTAATCAAGGGAGCTTGATGCTGATCTAATAGGATTTCTGGAGAGAAAGAACATAGGACAATGGAAGGGAGAAAGTTAATGATGGAAAAATTGAAGAAAACTTGCCAACAACAAAGCATAAGAATTATTGAACATTGCAAAGGTCTATTAAATTCCCAGAATGTTAAAACACATATTCCTATTGGAAATTTTAGAAAACAAGAAATTTTAAAAAGTAAAGTTCACATCTGGGTTACAGAGAACATGTCATATTTATGATTCTTGAAAATCTGTCAGTTTGACATCAGAGAGCTTATCAACAGCGTTGGATCCTAGAAGCAATGAAACAATGCCTTGGAAGCACTGAGGAAATATTCTAGGCTTAGTCACAGTGGCAATCAAGTATGATGGTAAAATGCAGCTTTTTTTCAAATTTTCAGAAACGTTTTTAAGAAGGTTATTTTTTAGACTTAAAGTCTAATTTCATCAACTTTTATAAACTTTTTCTACGAAGTTTACTTGAAGATTTGCTTGAGTGAAGCAAAGGTGAAAAGTAAGAAATTGAATGACATGGGGGAAAAATACTGAAGAATTAACCCAGGAGTAATTTGAGAATAAATCCTGGCACATTGATTAATATAGGAAACCTAGAAAGCTATTGGTTCCCATTATGTTCAGGCATAATTATGGCAGAGACCAGCAGGCCTGAGTAGATGCCTGGGGTTGGAGGAAAGAGGCAGAAAGAACTAAGGACAAGGACAAGAAATGAGGCTGCAGAGTTGTTGGAGATAAGTTACAGCTCATTCAGGCTGTGAGATTTTTTTCTAAGAGTAAGTGTAAGCTAAATCTTACAGTTGAAAATTGTTGACAGGTAGAAACAGTGTTTAAAATAGAATTAGACTTGAATGTATGTGACAGCAAAAACCCCGCAAAAGTTAATAGTGGCTTTAAAAGAAGTTTTATTCCCTTCTACAAACCAAGTCCCATAGTCAAAGTCCTACTACAGAATTTCATAATTTCATCAAAGCCCCAGACTCCATCTAGCTTTTTTCTGTGCTACCTAGACGATATGGCTCTTGTCAGGACTGTTTTCATTCCACTCAGAAGGAGGGAGAAAAATGGAGATGAAGGACATCACCCTTCCTTGGTAGAGATGGCTCACACCATTTTTATGTACATCTCATTGATTAAACATTAGTCATATGACCAGGGGGAGTGGTGTGGGACTGTGTACTTGCTAATACTTTTGAGGTTGGATGAAGCTCTTTGTGAAGGAAAAATGGACAGATAATTGGGCACTACGGGCAGCCTTTTCAACTGACTCCAAAAATAAGTCCTTTTGGTGGTAATTTTTATAGGCTTTAATAGCCATTTCTTACTACCCATTGTATTGACTTTAAAACTTTCATTGTATGTGGTGAGACCTGAAATGCAAAGCTCTTTAGAAAATAGATTTGCTAAGTGAAGGCATTAGACTTTTCATAAGGGTCCATTAATTGATATGAATATAAAATATTTTTATTAGGTTAATATGTTATACATTTATATATCACTACTCTTTATGTGGATACACTTTTGACTCATAAAGTAGAATTTCACTTAACTGAATTCATTGTAGTTTATTGTTGTGTAATTCATCAGTGAACACTTGCACACTTAGAATTGTTATCATGGCTGTGGGCAGGGCAGATTGTAATTTGAGGGTAGGAAAATTTCTAATTTTAGAAAAGCCAACTTCATTCTAGAGAGAGCTGGAAACCATTCTTATCAGATTTTATTACAAAGGTTTATTTGTGTGTTATTTATTTTTGACTTTATTTTATATGCTCTGCATATTTTTTTCTTTTCGCCTGGATTCTTTCACTTGCTTCTACTACTTATTATCATGTTGCAGTGTTGCTGTTTTACTTTTTATAAGACACCTTATAGTGTTTTTGGAACAAGATGAGTATAAACACAAAATCTGATAATAGGTTCCCCTCTCACTGTAGCCAGGTACTGGCTATTGGAGTCAAAACTTTTATATCTAGGAATTGCAAAAGTCTTTCCATCTGGGTATAAAAGAGATTAGTTCCAAGATGCATTAACAGTGGACTTTAGATGTTTAATTATCCTTTGAAGTTATATCCAATTTTTTTCCCCCTGTTTCTTTGAAATGGCTTGAAATTTGCCATGAATTTCCAGCTGGCTTCTGGCTTCAAATTTCCTAGAATTATGGTCTCCTTTTAAACCCTAAATCAGATTTTGGCAGTGCCTTCATTTCTTCAACAGCTTACTGATCTTGTCTTTTGACTGTTGCCTTCCTTCATTTCTTCATTTTCATTCTTTGGATATTTAATGTCATTGTCATCCATCATCAACTCTTTGAATCTTGAGTGGTTCTATTTGCTTTGTCTTCCTTTTCTTCTTCTTCTGTGATGGCTGTGAGATATCAAGTGTTTTCCTTGGGGATTTTCATTTCTCTCTTACATTTATTTTTAGCTTGCTCTGGGGCTATTGAACCCAGACTTCCTCTCATTTAATCCCGCGTTTCTATGGATTATCTCGTCATCATATCCAAACATAACTGCCAAATGTACAGTCTTCATCTTGGCTTGGGTCAATCCTCGTGATCTTTTATGAGCCACACTGAGACCTTTGAAGTACTAGTATGCTCTCTCCACTGATGGCTGCTGGCAGAGAGACAGGCTGCCTGAGACTGATGGGGGTGGGGGATGGGCAGGCACAGCTGCCAAATAGTTGTGGCATCATAAACAGTGCAGCGTGCCTTGCCAAAAACTACGCGTTGACCTTGTTTGGCTTCCAGAGTGATGAGGTAAGGCTTCATATTGAAATAAATTGGAGACTGTGAAAGACTAAGCTACCATCAAATACTTAAAAGTAATCGTTTTCAAATGCAAGACACTTTTAAAAGTAAAAATGATTGTCACTCTTCACAAATTATAGATTTCCTTTTTGCTTGAAGAATTTGACATTTGCAATGATTTACCAGAGTCAGTATTGGTGGACCTAAGTTGAGTATAACTTGAGCTATGCAGTAGTTCCACTCATCTCCAGAGATCGGAATACTGAAAGCACACAAGATACAATAATAAGAAGGATCATGTGCAGAGAGAGAATATACCTGGTATTAAATGTCTCTAGTTCACATTATATAGAGTTTGCAGGTTTTATTAAGTTAGGAAATAACCCAGGTGCAGGAGGAGAAGGGGTGACAGAGGATGAGATGGTTGGATGGCATCATCACTCAATGGGTATGGGTTTGAGCAAACCCCGGGAGATCGTGGAGGACAGGGAAGCCTGGCGTGCTGCAGTCCGTGGGTTGCAGGGTCAGACAAAGACTGAGCAACTGAGCAACAGCAAACCAAGGTGCTAATCAACAGTGCGCAAATCCACAGAAAGCTCGCTGGGGCTCTGGTCAGGAAGTCCATAGCCCATCAGTGGCTAATACAAGTGCTTCTGTTTTTTATGTCTCAGTTGACAACCAGTATGGGAATGAACATAACGATGATCAGAAATTAACTTTTAATTGGTGAAGTTGGCAGCTTACAAATTAGCATAATTTCACTGCATAATGAAATTAGAAGTTTTCAGGAAAAAATATTTTGGTTAAAAATGTTTGGAGACACTCTGCACATTTGTATGAATGTAGAACAAGAAACCAGCAAGGCTTAAACTCTTTTCTCTTAAAATAGGACCCAATGCTTGATCCCTAAATAATACTGTGACAAGCCATTGGTTTAGAAGATTTCGTGTTGTCTGGAGTTGACTACCAGGTACTAGTTCCTGCTTCTGGAAGGTTGTCATATCTGGCTTCAGTTAATTTTTCATCCAGGTAGAAATCTGTCCAGTTAAAAGGACAGAGCTGGCATTTTAGTGAAACTACAGTACAGACTATTTTTACCTGCTTGTTAATGAATAATCATTTAATAACTGTAAGTATAGGAGAATGTTGTATAAGACTTGCTTTTATTGTAACCTGGTAGATCATTTTATTGAATGATTAACTTCCAAACCAACTTCAGAAGACATGAGACTGAAGTGTGTAATATTGGCTATTCTATTACTTAAAATTTCTACTATTTTGAAGAATTAAAAACTTGTTATTTTCTTTAAATTTATTTTTACTTCTTTGATTATTGCTGAGGAAGATGTTAATTTTTAAGTGTTAACTGTGTGTATCTCCAGTTTTGTCGATGCTTAGTTCATGATCTTTGTTGATTTAGCTTGCAAATATTTTACCCAGATATTTCTTACTGTTGAGGTTTATGGGTTTTTTTTTTTTTAATTGACAGAATTTTGAAAATTTTAGATCTTTAACTCGTTCCTTTGTTTTTGAGTTTAGGCTTTTTTCCTCCACTCCCATGACTGGCAAATTTGCTTACCTAACTTTTATTATTTTTTAGATATAATTTATTATTAGTTTAAAAAAATTTTACATTTAATTTTCATAATTATGGAGTTGTTTCAGAACTGTTTATCAAATGAATCTTCCCCTTCTTATTTATTTGCAATGCCTTGTTTATTACATATTTGATTCTTATATTGTTGTTAGTACTATGTTCTTCACATTATTAGAACTTTATAACATATTTTAACATTTGTTAGGGTTAAACTCCTTTCACCCATTACTCTTCTTTTTAAAAATTTTCTGAACTCCTTTCATCATTTATTCTTGTATGAAATCTAAAAGTATTTTATCTAGTTTCAAAAGAAGCTCCTTTTGAAATTTTGATATAATTTTTGCCTATTTATGAATTAATTAAAAGATAATATCTTACTAATGTTCTATTTCCTCATCCATGAACATGGGATATTTCATCCTATATTAAGATTGTTACTTAGATGAGTAACTCAGAAAAGATATTCATGATTCTTATACATGTGTTGAAGACTGTTTCTACATATTTTATGTTAATGAGGATCATGAACATCCTTTGTCCGTTCTAGATTTTAAATGGGGCTGTCTGATATAGTTTCTATTAAGAAAATGGTGACTGGTTTTAGATAGACTACTATTTTTGTATATAAATAAAATACTTTTTTAATCCTAGTTTTTAAAATAGTTTTAAAACCAGGATGGGTCTGACTTTTACCATAATGATTTTTAACAGCTGTGTTGTGATAATCAAACATTTTGTAAGTTTGTTTTGGGTCTTTTGATATGATATTTTACATGAAAAGATTCCCAGTTATTAAACTCCGTATCCAGAGAAATGTTTTCTAAGTTAAAACTTAATGAATCCCAGTATATATAATAATTTATTACATCTCTTACATAGAGATTATATTATTGTGTATTTAAAATTTTTACCTAAATGTTTCTTTTTGTTTTTATTAAACATCTCCTCAATCATATTTTAAGTCTGGAAAGCTAACAATTTAAAAAAAAATATTAAGGCTGAGTTTCTCCCACCTTTTATTTATTTATTTATCGCCTCAGGCTCAGGAACAGATATTTAGTTTGGAAAGATTTTTCTCTTTTCAATTATACTTGGAAAATTTACTGTTTCACAAAATGGCTTGCTAATGTTTTTCTTTCACATAACTTATTCCTTCTCCTACTGGTTTCAGGAAATTATCTGTGGCCAAGGCTGTTTTGTTATTTTTGTTAGCATGTGACTCACATCCTTCTGTCTTTCTTCATTTAGTCTTAAACAAACGTAAAGGATATGATCAAGGGACTGAGGCGATGCAGCAATGACATAAAAGAATCATTATTTAATGAACACTTTTGTATTTTATACAAATGCACTATATATGACCCAAGTGTTGAACAATCGGGACTTAATGATTGTTATCTTTTAAAAACTGAAATTTTTGGATTGAGGTGCTTAATGCCACCTTTCTAGGGGAGGCCCTCATTAATCACATTTTTCTTGGGGCTCAGGTTTTGTGACCCTTGGATAGCATTCTATACAAATTCTACTGAAGTGTAGGAGATCAAGAGAGTGATTATATGTTTTAGAAATCTTTTCACTAGACAGTACCCCTGGGATAACTTGAGGACACAGATTTATCTCTACAGAGTACAAAATACAACTCTTCGGTACAGACATTTGTACCATGTAGACATGGACCAAGTATCTAGAAGATGTCCCATAGTCAAACTATTCTGATACATACCAGCAAATGGCATTGACCATAATATTGATTAAATCCATTTTAACTTCCAGGACATGAAGAATCTGAACAGTTACACAAAAATAGGGAGTAGGAAGTCAATCATATGACGAAGGAAAGAGAGCCAGCGTTGTTATTTCTTTATCAGATTATAGCTTGAAAATAACAAGAGCAACTTAAGGGATGCTGTATGGTCCACTGGAAAGAGTAGGGGAAGAAGACATGTGGTTGTGAATCCCCTCTACCACTTTCTTGAGTAGTTGGACAAGTTAACTTCATTCAGCCTCAGTTTTCTTATTGATAAAATAGAAATGATAGCAACCATATCATAGAATTGTTTTATCCCATGGATGAGTGTATGTTTGTGTGCATGTGTTTTTCCTAGTCCTCTGCCATTCAAAGACATTCCAGACCAGTAGTATGGGCATGACCTGGAAACTTGTTATAAATACAGAATCTTAGTCCCTCCTACAGGGCTTCCCTGGTGGCGCTAATGGTAAATAATTTGCCTGTCAGTGCAGGAGACTTGAGAGAGGTGGGTTTGATCCTTCAGTTGGAAAGATCCTCTGGAGTAGGAAATGGCAACCCGTTCCAGTATTCTTGCCTGAAAAATCCCATTAACAGAGGAGCCTGATAGTTACTGAATTGCAACCTGCATTTTAACAAGATCTCTTAGGAGATTCATTTTTACATTTAAGAGGCACTGCCCAGCCTAGCACAGTGCTTAGTACAGGGTTATGCTCACTTAAAATAGTTTTTCTCCTCTCAAATGAGTTTCAATACATGAACTGCCTCCTTACCACATAAACAAAAAAATTCCCCCAACAAATACTCGAGCAACAAGTATTGTCACAAAATATGAGATTGGCATGTTCTCTCGTTTTGACCTTACTCTGGTTGGTCCTTCTATGCAGAATGTATGTTGGGGGTTCTCTCCTCTTTTTCATTATTTATGCTCACTTCCTGAAATAGGACGCTAAAATTGAGTTTTGAATGAGACAGCAATACGAAAAAGATGTGAATTTTCAAACACATTATAAATGCAAAATTCATCATTTCCATAACTCCTGGAGAATATCGTGAGTCAGAGAGTGGATTGGAAGAGTGGATTTAGGGCAGAAGGTATCCTTGGAGAAATCTGTGCTGTGAGCGCATCCCGCTTTGAAGACAGAGTGCCTGCTTCTCTTCATCAAAGCCATTGATGGAGAGACTTTCAAGAGCATGCAGGGAGCTTAACATGTGACTTCTACACTGAGCCTTTCTGGGCTCTGGCTGCCACCAGGTATATTCAGAGAACAAAACAAAGCTAGCTGCTGTGTTGGTGATGGAGCCTTTAGAAAAAGGAATGTTGTGATTTACCTGTACATCTATAGATGGCAGGGTCAAGAAATGTTTAAGTGTTTTCCGTGGGAAAATGTTTATGTGCTGAATAATGAATTCTCAAAAAAAAAAAAAAACACCCCAAATGAAAACAGTGCTCCCCCAACACCCAAGTTAGTAGCGTTTGTCTGTTTCTGTGGCATAAATATCACCATTATGACCGGTTATAAGCTATCAATATGGCGTCACTGAACATGGAGTTGGAAAGACATGAGTACAGTCTGCTGTGTGTGAACTTCTAAGAGCTAGCTCTAGAATATCACTGCAGAAAGAGAGAGAGTGAAGGAGGGAGGAAGAGAGAGAGGGAGGGAGAAAGAAAACAGAAACCAAATGCCAAGGGGCTGCATTGAATGCAGATTCTAGTCCCAGTAAGACGGAGAATTCACAACCATTTGGAATAAAGTTATATCCTCTCAGAGCAAAGAAATTGTCCTTGGAGTAGCTAATCAGAGACTACTTTGAGACTACATCAGAGACTCTTTGATGACTCCATCCAGATGTTCTTTGAGAGGGTCAGTTTTAAAAATCTGCAGGTTTGGGGAATGTGGAACCTGATAACCACAAGAAGGTCCATTATAATTTCACACGTTCTCTTTTCTTACCACTCACCCCTGGAAGAAGAAAAAGAGGCCAGAGAACTGGGGGAAACAGGCCCAAACTGGGGTTAGAGGAAGGAAGACTTAATGTTAAATCCAGTTTGAAATTTTGATTACTATCCTGAACTAGACGTTCTGATGACTAAATTGAGTTTCTGTTTGTCTAAAAGTGTCCATAGGAATGTTTATTATCTAAGAGTGAGCCTGTAAGTTTTCATCTGGAGTTAGAGGAAATCACCCCTACTGAACAAACTTCAGAGGATAATTGGTGGGGGAAAAGAAATCCACATTCAATTAAGTTGTTAATTACGATTGTTCAATATAACAGTTAACATAGACCTCTAAGTCTTCTAGCTGAAGATTTAACCTATAGGTTAAACTTCAGCCCATCGTGAATACTCCCTGACATTGCCTTAACAAATAAAATGTGTTTTGTAGCACTCTTTTTTCCCCTAGATTTCTATATAAATTTTGTTCCCCTAAGACTAGATATTATTTCTTCTACTTTGTAACCTCTCCTCCTCTGCTAAAACTTTCTGACCCTTATTTCCTAGTAAAGGGTGTGGTTAGCAACACTTGATAAAAGAACAGAATTAAATTTTATTTTCAGTAATTTTTATTTTTTTGGTTCAAGAAATGATTAAAATGCTCATGAAAAGAGGAGTAATATAAGTTTCTTTTTACTTAACTAATCCTTTATGGGAAATTTGGCCTTTACCATGGTCATATTATTGGGGAAAATAGATTATTTTAAACTTTCTTGTTATATTGTATTCTAGAAAATGGCATGTTTGCAATGGACATGTTCCTGGAAATATTTAGAAATTAATACTTTGTAGGATTAGAAATTATAACTTTTCATTCAAATGATATATAGTTTTATCATACCTTCCAAATGAGGAGGGAAGTTTCAGGTTCACTATGGCGGAAAGTAAGGCCTCTGGCAAAAAGACTTTTGACAGAAATGCTGTTGTCCTCAACATATTTAAGGCTTCCCAGGGGGGCCCAGTGGTAAAGAATCTGACTGCCAATGCAGGAGACATGGGTTCGATCCCTGTGTCAGAAAGATCCCCTGGAGAAGGAAATGGCAGCCCCCTCCAGTATTCTTGCCTGGAGAATCTCATGAACAGAGGAACCTGGAGGGCTACAGTCCATGGGGTTGCAAAGAGTTGGACAGGACTTAGTGATTAAACAGCAACAAATGTAAATTTATGTACATTTATATATATACACATAATATATATATTATCTCCTAGCACAATAGTTGTCCCTAGCATTCTTAGAGAACTGGAAGTGTTACTTAAAGAGCTGTATGAGGAGGAGGCTAGACCCTGAGAACTTGGTATTGGCACCAAGGTTCAGGGAAAAAGGGAGATAATGACTATACCTAAGACAAACGAAGAAACGTTTGTTACTTTTTCAGATGAGGAAGGAGGAGATGAGAGAACATGTGAATGAAGGATGGAGAGGAGAACCAACAAGATGAAGAGAACTGATATTACATAAGTAAGAGGTCAGTGGCAGTCCCTGGTGATGCTATAATAAAAGAGAATTTTAAGATAGCTGATACTATTTACTTTCAAGTTGATTTTGTGGCTGGAACATAAGTCTTTTTGTGCTCTCCATTCCAGAAATCATTTATGCTTTCACATGCTTAATGTGTTGAATATCTGTTTTGTAGAAACCAGGAAGATACATTTCAATTGGGATGTATTGGGTTGGGATATATTGGTTGGGGTGGAGGAGATATAAAGCAAGTGCGAAAACAGAATTCTAGATCAAGAAGCCACAGAAATGAAGATCTTTATCCCATTTCCTCATACCTTGTTGAATTTGTTCAGAACACAGGGAGAACTTTTTATTTCCAAAATACATGGACTCACTTGGCGTGAAGCAGTTAGTCAAATTAGTGGGTATTGTGCAGCTGACATTTGGGTTACAGAAAAATCTCCTACTGTTGCCTACATTGATATCTTGACTTGTGTTTTAACTTTTGTTTTTTGAAGAAGACATCTAACAGGCTTATTGTAAATTTTATACATACATTACTGCAGCCTTCTTCTTAAACATTCTTGAATTCAAAGCATTAGGAATTAGGAAACAGTTTTCTGCAGATGAGTTCATCTGTTTGAATGGGAAAAATGTTTGAGCAGCAAATTAATGGCAAGGGATAACTATAAATCAGCTGCCCACGTTAGCACCATGGCATAGTGCCTGCATCTGGATCTGTACCATACAGCATCAATATCACACTTAAAATTAGCAATCAATGAGCCAGAAAAAAACAGTGTTGTTGTGCAAGTTACATAAAATTAAATATATTATCTAATAAAATATTAGATATCTAATAAAATATATATTATCTAATAAAATATATATTATCTAATAAAATCTAATATATTAAAATAAATTATGCACTATGAAGGAAAAGGACCAGTTTTTTCTTGTGAGCTAGTATTATAAGGCTATAAATGAACTTCCTGGATTAAGTCTGGTTCTTTTCTGTCTTTCTCAAAGCTTTTTTTCTTTTACTCATATGTGTATTTTCTCTTTGACATAGTGAATGTCATTCATTAGAAGTCAAAAGACATAGGTTTACTGGAAACAAAATATGAATAATTGGATCTCTCAAGGTGTATGTTGATTATACTTAAATATAATTTGAGTACTTGCGTAGTAAAGAAAAATCTCAACTTACAAAACTATTAAAAAAAAAGAATTCAACTGCATTCTACAAGGGAAAAGAAGAAAATAGTCTGCAAAATAGAAACAAAGCAATAAGTTTGTTAACTTCAAATTTGGATGAAATTACCCTTAAAACTATTTTAATTTGATTCTGAGGATACCTAAATCAAGGAAACCACATATGTTGTATAAGGAAGTTTCATATAAACATGAAAGTTAACTAGTTCTATATAATTTATTCTTTATTCTGTTTTGTTAGTTTTTTATATTTTTATATTCAACTAAAAAATTCTTCTTTTGAAGAATAATTAAATTTTAATCTTTAACCTTTTTGAATTTTTAAAATAAAAAGATCAGGTAAATATTTTTAAATTTTTACTTTTTACAGTTTATTTTTATTGAAGCATAGTTGAATTACAGTGTTGTATTAATCACTGCTTATAGCAGAGTGACTGAGTTATACATGTATATACATTCTTTTGCATGTTTTTTCCATTATGGTTTATCACAGGATGTTGAGTATACTTCCCTGTGTTATATAGTAAGGACTTGTTTTCTATACATTCTATATATACCAGTTTGCATATAGGTATATATAATACAGAATTTGCTCAAACAAAATCCCAACTTAACCCTCTTCCATCCCTCTTCGCCCTGACAGCCACCAGTCTGTTCTCTGTGTCCCTGATTCTGTCTCATAAATAGGTTCATTTATATTGTGTTTTAGATTGTACATATAAGTAGTATTGTATTGTATTTGTCTTTATCTTTCTGACTTCACTTAGTGTGATAATCTCTAGTTGTATCCATGTTGCTGCAAATGGCATTGTTTCTTTTCGTGGCTAAGTAATATTCCAACCAGTCCATCCTGAAGGAGATCAGTCCTGGGTGTTCATTGGAAGGACTGATGCTGAAGCTGAAACTCCAGTACTTTGGCCACCTCATGCATAGGATTGACTCATTGGAAAAGACCCTGATGCTGGGAGAGATTGGGGGCAGGAGGAGAAGGGGACAACAGAGGATGAGATGGCTGGATGGCATCACCGACTCAATGGGCATGAGTTTGAGTAATCTCCAGGAGTTTGTGATGGACAGGGAGACCTGGTGTGCCCCGATTCATGGGGTTGCAAAGAGTTGGACATGACTGAGTGACTGAACTGAACTGAATATTCCATTGTATATATGTGCAACATCTTCTTGATCATTCCTCTTCTAATGGACCTTTAAGTTTTCCATATCTTGTCTATTGTGAATAGTGCTGCTATGAACATAAGGGTGCATATATCTTTTTGAATTATGGTTTTGGTCTCGATATATGTGCAGGAGTGGGATTGCTGGACCATATGGTAATTCTATTTTAATTTTCTGAGGAACTCATACTGCTTTCCATAATGGTTGTACCAACTTGCATTCCCATCAGCAGTGTAGGAGAGGGTTCTCTTTTCTCCACACCCTGTCTAGCATTTGTTATTTGTAGACTTTTTAATCATGGCTATTTTGACTAATGTAAGGTGGTACCTCATTGCAGTTTTGATTTGAATTTCTCTAGTAGTTAGCAGTGTTGAGCTAATTATTCATGTGCATATTGGCCATCTGCATTTCTTATTTGGAGCAATATCTCTTTAGGTCTTCTGTCCTTTTTTCCATTGGATTTTCTGTTTTCCTGTTGTCAAGTTGTGTGAACTGTTTGTATATTTTGAAAATGAAGTCCTCATCAGTTGCATTATTTGCAAATATTTTCTCCCATTCTGTAGGTTGTCTTTTTTTGTTTTGTTTGTGATTTCCTTTGCTGTGCAAAAGTTTGAAGGTTTGATTAGATTCCATTTATTTGTTTTCATTTTTATTTCTATTGCCTTGGGAGACTGACCTAAGAAAACATTGGTATGGTTTATGTCAGAGGATAATTTGCCCATACTCTCCTCTAAGAGTTTTATGCTATGTTGTCTTATGTTTAGTCTTTAAGCCATTCTGTGTATGGTGACAAGGTTTGTTCTAACCTGTTGATTTACGTGTTACTGTCCAGCTTCCCCAACACCACTTGGTGAAGAGACTGTCTTTTTCCTGTTGTGTATTCTTGCCTCCTTTCCTGACGATTAATTGACCAGAGGTGTATGAGTTTATTTCTGAGCTCTCTATTCTATTCCATTGATCTAATGTCTCTTTTTGTGCCAATACCACATTATTTTGATTACTGTAGCTTTGATGTATTGTCTGAGGTCTGGGATGGTTACACCTCCTATTTTGTCCTTCTTCTTTGGTATTGCTTTGGCAATTCTGGGTCTTTAATGGTTCCATATGAATTTTACAATTATTTGTCAGAATTCTGTGGAAAAAGGTCACAAGTAATTAAGGCATCATATTAAATCTGTAGATTGTTTTGGGTAGTTTGGCATTTTAACAATATTTATTCTTCCAGTCCGAAGGTATTGGTCCTATAATACTTTTAGGTACTATACTTTAAAAAATATTTCAATACTCTTTCCTTAGTAATTGATATTGTGAGTGAAATGTAAATCAGTAAAGATATTGAAAAATTGACTGGAATTAACAGCCCACTAGACCTAATTAGCATTTATGTAGTACTTATTATCAAGTAACCATACAACGTCTACCAATATATTCTATATGTTGGGCTATAAATATGTGATAATATATATAAAATAATTAGAAAACATATAATAAAGTAAAAATCATACAGAGTTTGTTTTTTGATCACAACAGTTTAGGAACAAATAGCCAAAGGCAATCAAAATGTCTTCAGATGTTTGGAACTTAAACAATATTTTTCAGGAAAAACACAAGACCAATGAAAAAAAATCACTAATAGAATTAGAGGCTTCTTGAAAGTAAATGAAGCCTAAAATACATCAAAGTGTGGAGGCTATAGCTAAAGCAATGCACAATGCATAAAAGAAAATTTATAGTTTATAGGCTTACTAGAATAGAAGGAATTGTAAATTAAATTCTCTAATCCCTCACTTTAATTAGAGAAGAGCTACTTGATCTCCAAATAAAAAGGAGGAAATCAGTTAATCTGAAATCAGGAAAACATGACAGAAAATGATGAAATAAAGCGTATTTTTGAAAGATCAATACAATTAAAAATCTGTGGAAAATGACAAAGGAAAAATGAGAGGAGAAATATTAATATCAGAAAATTTTAAAAAGGGGAATCACTGCAGAGTGTAAAGACACAAAAAGCAGGAGAGGAAGCCAGCACTCCTCTTACACCATAATCACACAAAGACATATAAGAAAATTATGGAGGTCGATATTCCTTAAGAACATGGATACAAACACTCTTAAAGAAACCAGTAATATACAGCTGGGATAATACATCATGTCCAAGTAGGATTTATCTCAGAGATGTGGTTGGTTTTACATTTGAGAAGTCAGTGGAGTTGATAAAATTACCAGAATAAAGATGAAAAAAAACTTTATTATTTTTATTTATTATAAAAACACCTAGAAAACTAAGTGTTAGAGGGAACTTCATCTGCCTGAAGTCACTCAGTTCAGTTCAGTTCAGTCACTCAGTTGTGTCTGACTCTTTGCAACCCCACGGACTGCAGAATGCCAAGCTTCCTTGTCCATCACCAACTCCTGGAACTGGCTCAAACTCATGTCCATCGAGTCAGTGATGCCATCCAACCATCTCATCCTCTGTCGTCCCTTCTCCTCCTGCCTTCAATATTTCCCAGCATCAGGGTCTTTTCCAATCAGTCAGCTTTTTGCATCAGGTGGCCAAAGTATTGGAGTTTCAGCTTCAGCATCAGTCCTTCCAATGAATATTCAGGACTGATTTCCTTTAGGATTGACTGGTTTGATCTTGCAGTTCAAGGGACTCTCAGGAATCTTCTTCAACACCACAGTTCAAAAGCATCAGTTCTTTGGCACTCAGCTTTTTTTGTGGTCCAACTCTCACATCCCTACATGACTACTGGAAAAACCATAGCTTTGACTGGATGGACCTTTGTTGGCAAAGTAATGTCTCTGCTTTTTAATATGCTGTTTAGATTTGTTATGGCTTTTCTTCCAAGGAGCAAGCGTCTTTTAATTTCATGGCTACAGTAACCATCTACAGTGAGTTTGAAACCCAAGAAAATAAAGTCTGTCACTGTTTCCACTGTTTCCCCATCTAGATGCCATGATCTTTGTTTTTTGAATCTTGAGTTTTAAGCCAGCTTTTTCATTCTCCTCTTTCACTTTTTATCAACAGGTTCTTTAGATCCTCTTCACTTTCTGCCATAAGGGTGGTGTC
Organism: Cervus canadensis; assembly: GCF_019320065.1. NCBI lineage: Eukaryota > Metazoa > Chordata > Mammalia > Artiodactyla > Cervidae > Cervus > Cervus canadensis. The sequence continues at coordinate 24,212,752 of NC_057388.1, read as the reverse complement.
ATCTGCATATCCGAGGTTATTGATATTTCTCCTGGTAATCTTGATTCCAGCTTGTGCTTCATCCAGTCCATCTTTTCACATGATGGACTCTGCATATACGTTAAATAAGCAGGGTGACAATATACAGCCTTGACATACTCTCCTAATTTGGAACCAGTTTGTTGTTCCATGTCCAGTTCTAACTGTTGCTTCTTGACCTGCATACAGTTTTCTCAGGAGGCAGTCAGGTGATCTGGTATTCCCATTTCTTGAAGAATTTCCCACAGTTTGTTGTGATCCACAGTCAAAGGCTTTGGCATAGTTAATAAAGCAGAAGAGGATGTTTTTCTGGAATTCTTTTGCTTTTGTGATGATCCAACGGATATTGGCAATTTAATCTCTGGTTCCTCTGCCTTTTCTAAATCCAGCTTAAACGTCTGGTAGTTCACATACTGTTGAAGCCTAGCTTGGAGAATTTTGGGCATTACTTTTGCTAGGGTGTGGATTGAGTGCAATCATGTGGTAATTTGAACATTCTTTGACATTGGAAAGAAAACCGACCTTTTCCAGTCCTATGGCCACTGCTGAGTTTTCCAAATTTGCTGGCATATTGAGTACAATGCTTTCATAGCATCATCTTTGAGGATTTGAAATAGCTGTTTCAAATAGCTGGTATTCCATCACCTCACTAGCTTTGGTCGTAGTGATACTTTCTAAGGCCCACTTGACTTTGCATTCCAGGATGTCTGGCTCTAGGTGAGTGATCAAACCATCGTGGTTATCTGGGTCATGAAGATCTTTTTTTGTATAGTTCTTCTGTGTATCTTGCCACCTCTTCCTGATATCTTCTGCTTCTATTATGTCCATACAATTTCTGTCCTTTATTTTGACCATCTTTGCATGAAATGTTTCCTTGGTATCTCTAATTTTTGAAGAGATCTCTAATCTTTCCCATTCTGTTGTTTTCCTCTATTTGTTTGCACTGATCACTTAGAAAGGATGTCTTATCTCTCATTGCTGTTCTTTGGAACTCTGCATTCAAATGGCTATATCTTTCCTTTTCTCCTTTGCCTTTTGCTTCTCTTGTTTTCTCAGCCATTTGTAAGGCCTCCTCAGACAACCATTTTGCCTTTTTGAATTTCTTTTTCTCAGGGATGGTTTTTATCACTGCTTCTAGTACAATGTCATAAACCTCCGTCCATAGTTATTCAGGCACTCTATCAGACCTAATCCCTTGAATCTGTTTGTCACTTCCACTGTACAACTGTAAGGGATTTGATTTAGGTCATAACTGAATGGTCTAGTGGTTTTCCCTACTTTCTTCAATTTAAGTCTGAATTTGGAAATAAGGATTTCATGATCTGAGCCATAGTCAGCTCCCAGTTTTGTTTTTGGTGACTGTATAGAGTTTCTCCATCTTCGGCTGGAAAAAATATAATCAGTCTGATTTCAATGTTAACCATCATGATGTCCATGTTTAGAGTCATCTCTTGTGTCATTGGAAGAGGGTGTTTGCTATGACCAGTGTGTTCTCTTGACAAAACTCTGTTAGCCTTTGCCTTGCTTTATTTTGTACTCCAAAGTCAAAGTCTCCTGTTACTCCAGGTGTCTCTTGACTTCCTACTTTTGCATTTCATTCCCCTGTGATAAAAAGGACATCTTTTTTTGGTGTTAGTTCTTGAAAGTCTTCATTGAACCATTCAACTTCAGCTTCTTCAGCATTACTGGTCTGGCCATAGGCCTGGATTACTGTGATATTGAATGGTTTGCCTTGGAAACGAACAGAGATCATTCTGTCATTTTTGAGATTGCACCTAAGTACTGCATTTCAGACTCTTTCATTGACTATGGGGGCTACTCCATTTCTTCTAAGGGATTCTTGCCCTCAGTAGTAGATATAATGGTCATCTGAATCAAACTCGCCTATTCTGGTCCATTTAGTTCACTGATTCCTAAAACGTCAATATTCACTCTTGCCATCTCCTGTTTGACCACTTCCAATTTACCTTGATTCATGGACCTAACATTATAGGTTCCTAAGCAATATTGTTCTTTACTACATTGAACTTTGATCACTAGTCACTTCCACAACTGGGCATTGTTTTCACTTTGGCTCTGTCTCTTCATTCATTCTGGAGCTATTTCTCCACTCTTCTCTAGGAGCATATTGGGCACTTACTGACCTGGGAAGTTCATCTTTCAGCGTCCTATCTTTTTGCCTTTTCATACTGTTCATGAGGTTCTCAAGGCAAGAATACTGAAGTGGTTTGCCATTACTTTCTCCAGTGGACCATGTTTTGTCAGAACTCTCCACCGTGACCCATCCGTCTTGGGTGGCCCTACACGGCATGGCTCATAGTTTCACTGACTTAGTAAAGGCTGTGATCCATGTGATGATGAGTTTAGTTAGTTTTCTGTGATTGTGGTTTTCTTCTGTCTGCCCTCTGATGGTAAGTTTAAGAGGCTTGTGGGAGCTCCCTGATCAGAGAGACTGGCTATGGGGGAATCTGGGTCTTGTTCTGATGGGCAGGGCCATGCTCAGCAAATCTTTAACCCAGTGAGTCTTTTCTGTTGATGTATAGGCTGGATTTCCTCCCTGTTATTTGGCCTGAGGTCATTATTAGGGGTAAAAGGCTAAATGCTTCTTACCTTGAAGATCACAAACAAGGCAAAGATGCCAATGCAGAACACTTCTATTTAACATTTTATTGAAGTTGTTACCTAGTGTAATTTCATGGCTGCAGTCACCATCTGCAGTGATTTTGAAGCCCCCCCAAAATAAAGTCTCTTACTGTTTCCATTGTTTCCCCATCTGTTTGCCATGAAGCAATGGGGCTAGATGCCATCCAGTAGTCATGTATGGATGTTAGAGTTGGACTGTAAAGAAAGCTGAGCGCCAAAGAATTGATGCTTTTTAACTGTGGTATTGGAGAAAAGCCTTGAGAGTCCCTTGGACTGCAAGGACATCCAACCAGTCCATCCTAAAGGAAATCAGTCCTGAATATTCATTGGAAAGACTGATGCTGAAATCAAAACTCTAATACTTTGGCCACCTGATGTAAAGAACCGACTCACTGGAAAAGACCCTGATGCTGGGAAAGATTGAAGGTGGGAGGAGAAGGGGTGGACAGAGGATGAGATGGTTGGATGGCATCACTGACACGATGGACATGAGTTTGAATAGGCTCTGAGAGTTGGTGATGGACAGGGAAACCTGGCATGCTGCAGTCCATGGGGTCACAAAGAGCTGGACATGACTGAGTGACTGAACTAAACTGACCTAGTGTAATAAGGCAAAACAAAAAGAAAAACATTCAGACTGAAAAGGAAGAAGTAGAATTTCTTACTTGTAAATAATATGACCAGCTATTTAGAAAACTCAATGGAATATATAAAAGTGCTACTAAAATTAATAAATGAGGTTAACTACCTATAAGCTGCAGTGGCAAACTTACGAGAACTGTAATTACAAAATAGAAATAATGGAATCCAGTTTATTTGAAGGCTGGTTACCCAGACACTAGTTACCCCTCATTTGAATATGTGTCATTGATGATGCCATATCCCATGTGTATAGCACAAGTGACTTAATTTCATCTATATATACAAGCTAAACAACCCGACTTCAGTCTTTGTGTAGATCGTTAACAGATAAAAATGTTTGGTAGACGAGGTCATGTGATTGCATTTTGGGTTTGTTTATGAAATTTAATCCGTGTAACACTTCCAATCCCAGAACTGTTTGGTTATTCATATTTATATATTGAGGGAGAATACGATGGAGACATTATTCATTGTAGGGAGACTATTTTATGATAGTGAAAGCTGTCACTTCTCTGTTACTAGAAATATTGCACAAGCATCATTTGTGCTATAAGAATCTATTCATGGGCATTATTTTTCACTAAGAGGCATTATTTACTATTATTTACTTACTATTTTGGCCATCAGATCTTGAAGTTAATAATACACTAAAAGCACACAACCTGGGGGGACACAGCATGGTTTATTACAACCAACAGAAAAAATATCTTAATTGCTTAGTTACACTGATAGTTGTTTATTTCTGTCATAACTCAAACACAGCATTTTCAAAGAAACAACTCCAGACATCTGTGAGCATTCCCTACATCCATTTCAGAAAATAATCACTGTGCATCTATAGTTTACAACTACTGGCAAAGAGTGTGATTCGCCCAGTATTTATATATTGTAAATCTGCCAGCTGTCTTAAAGTACATGAATCATCAGCATATGAAGGGATAAAAAAATAAAGATGAGCGTTAATAGTTAGGAATTGGTAGAGGGTTAAAAGCTTTCTTATTGGCATGAAAGGAAGGATTTTAGAATCTATCACCAAAAAAAAAAAAAAATCATAAGTCAAGTAGGTTCTTTGTCATTTACTTGTTCCTGTTTATTGTAGACTATCCATGTACACATGAAAACATTAATCAAGTTTAAAGGCAAAGAATTGAGAGCGTGGTAGCAGTTTATAAATATTCTAAGGGTGTAAATGTCCTGTAAAGGCAGGTTTTACCATTGAACATGAGAAAAAGAGTGAACGTGAAGCAGAGCCATAAATTTAAGGCAAATGAAAATGTAGTTCAAGTATTTAGAAGAAAAACTATTTCATGAATAATCATCTCCATTAATTATTTTGGCTTAAAATGCAACAATTTATTAAAGAACATGGTTTTTTTCCTTGTGTACATCCCAAGTCTCTTTTTACTCTTTAAATTTTAAAAAGCTCTGGCCCATTTAGAGGTATAACAGCTAAGTGAAGTAGACATTTGAGCCCACAAAGCTAAACTACTGCAGATTGATTGGGCATCAAACCATAAAATATTCCATGTGAATAGAAAAAGCTTTTTGGAGATACAGTTCTGGTGCTCTTGTCTATAAGAGACTGGAATGTTTATAGGAGGAGAAAGCAGCATTTAAAATGCTTCATAACTTGAGAAAGCTTGCTTTGTTATGTAAAACATAAATAGGGCATTATTTTTACACATTATCAGAATACCTGTGAGCATGTGCCTTTATTAAAAAGCTTTTTTGTATCTTCACTCTTTTGGAGTTGTTAATAATTTGTGTATGTGCTTCCCCCCCAATATCCTTGTAGCTCCTTATAGTAAGCTGTGACTCCCCTGAGACTGCTTTTCACTCTGTTTTAGAAAATCATGGAGCAAGCGAATGAGCCACCAGGAAAAAAAAAAACTACTACAAGCCCTTACTTGTGTCTCCCTACAAGCTGTTTTCTCTTTACTGTAATTGTTATGCTGGAACTCATAGTAACAGCCAGTGCTAACTACAAGCTTTGTCACGAGCATAAATATAAATATTCTACCCTGAGCAGTCAGATGAGAGACTAAGCCCCAACCATTCAGTGTTAGCTGAGCCGTATCTGGATTCTGTGACTGTATTCAGCTATTTTTATTTTTCCATGAAACTGAAGTTAAACTGAATTTGATATGCAATAAATAAATAAATAAATAAATAAAAGTTCTAGGGATTGCTTCAGATGGATGTGTATGTCCTTAATTCACTAAATATAAAGGGTTAGGCTTCTAGTTTTTCAACATTATCTTATATAATTTCTCTGCAATGAAATCATATGGTTTGTAGTGTTTGGGATGTCATTAAATGGTAAACTTACTAGTACACAGGGTCTGGAGTTTTTAGCCAGCATTTCAAACAATTTAATGTTTTGGTGACAAGTATCTGCCTGACAGTTTTGAATGGTGATACTATCTTATCGTTAAGAAACATACAGATCAATATTGTAATTGGAGGCTATAGACTCAGTTTTTCTAAGATTGGCATACACAAAATAGTGCAGGCAAGTCAAATCTAGTCTTCTGGGTTGGTAATTAAATTATATCACAACACAGCTATGCCCATTTATATGTTGTCTATGATTGCTTTCATTATAATGGTAGAGTTGTATGGTTGCAACAGAGATGGTATTACCTGCAAAGCCTGAATTATCAGTTACGTGACCTTTTATAGAAAAAATTGCTAGCTTTTGCTCTGAAGCAACATGAGCATATTAATTTTTTAAGTTATAAACTGAAGAAAAGGGTGGATTTAAAGCAATCTTTGGGACTTCCCTGGTGGCTCTGTGATAAAGAATCCGCTTGCAATGCAGGAGACGTGGATTCAATCTCTGAGTCAGGAAGATATTCTGGAGAAGGAAATGGAAACCCACTCCAGTGTTCTTGCCTGGAGAATCCCATGGACGGAGAAGCCTGGCGGGCTGCAGTCCATGGGGTATCAAAAGAGTTGGACATGACTTAGTGACTGAACAACAATAAAACAATCTTTAAAATTTGTATTTGAATTCCATTTCTGCCTGCTCATGGTTGCATTCATTTTTAAAATGCAGCATTTTACAGCTGAATCATTAGTTGAATCTTACGTGAAGCTCTCGTAACTTGCTTAATAATCACATTCTGTTCGTCATCAAGGCTAAGAGTAGTTAAAGTCAAAAGCAGTGTTACAAGGCCCTTGGAGGAGTTGTCACCATTGAAGTGTAAAGTAGCAAGGTGGTAGCACCTGAAATATGCTTGATTAAGTAATATGTTGATGAGAGAGCAAACCCTCCCTTAAGAAGTCAGACCTGAACATCCGATATAAGTCCCTCGACCCACCACGGCTGTCCCAACCTTTATGGCCTACAATTCTAGTTATGTGCCCAAACTTGGAGGTAGCTTTAGTGTAGTTCAGATTGCATGAGAAATAGTCAGTCTTAACTGTGACCTAAGAAACGTATAAAGGATGGTAGTGAGGAGAGAGACAAGTTCCCTGTTAAGCCCACTATAACCCATTTTTCTTGATTTAAAATATAATTGAACTTTCTATTAGTTACCATTCAAATTGTTATATGTCTAAATTTCATAGGCTAAATGTTTTTATAATTAATTCATATTGTTATCCTTAGGAAAATGGCCCATAATAAAACAACCCTCTAAACCCAAATCAACCAGTGGAAAAACAAGTGTATTTGGTGATACAGGATAGATATAAGCAAAACCTAGGTTTTCTTTGTGTTAGCAGTGTGGAATGGGAAAATATTTCATTCATAATAATGATGAAAATTATTTAGCAGTAAATTTAACCAAAAATATTCAGAGCCAGTTGTGTAAAATTTTATTACGGATCATAAAAAATTAATTTAGTAGAAGACATACTAGTTCTTGGTTGGGAATACTTAATAACATAAAAATATCAGTGTTATATAAATACAGTGTAGTTCCTATTAGAATCCCAACATAGTTTCTGTAACAAATTACATAAAAGGCTTTTTAAAAATTATGTGGAAAAATTAATACCCAACAATAGCCAATAATTTGGAAAAAAATTAATAGGAGGGGAATTGCCTTCCTAGGTATTAGAATACAGAAGATACCAACCTAGGAAATCAATATGGTTTGGGTGTAAACATAGAAAATAGATCAGTGGAATAGAATAGAGGATCAAGAAGTGGTCCTCAGTATATGTAAAGATGTGTTTTAATTCAGAGGAAAATATATGGTTTATTAAGTTATGCCTCACACTGATTATTCTTCTGAAATAAAGGAAAGTGGGACCTCTAATTGCCATTTGTCCATATCATGAGAGGCTTGAGCCCATTTCCCTGAATACCTCAACCCACATTTTCAAGTTTCATCCACATTCCCTGCACATGGGTCATGACCATATACTCGGCCACTTTTTGGGCTTAAGGAATACCTGCTTCTACAGCCTTGTCTGCCCTCAGAGGGACGTGCGTGGGGAGGAGAGGCCCTCCCTCGCAGAGACCATTTGGGCAGGCGTTCCGGGATCCTGGTACCTACAGCAGACTCCAGTTGGTTAGGGGTACATGGACTCAGAAGGGGCATTAACCTTTGGCCTTTCAGACTACTTGCCCATTAAGAGATGCATGTTCAGAGGAGGGCCAGATCAGTGCCTTCTAAAAAGTGTGGACTAGGGAAGGCTCTCTTTTGACTGATACCAGTATTGTCATGTTATTTTTCTGTCTGCTACCACAATTGTAACAACATCTCCATCAGTCAGGATCTAGGAGTAAAGATAACTTTGAGCATGATTTCCTAAAAGTGGAAATATATCATGATTAAGAAATATTTGTAGTATTTTGGAGTCATTTGTCATAACAGCATAACTTTGTCTTTTCTTACTGATCAACATACATATGTGTATGCAAACATGTCTGTGTGTGCATGTGTGTGTATATATGTTCATAGTGGTGAGTGATAGTCGCTCAGTCGTGTTTGACTCTTTGCGACCCCATGGACTATACAGTCCATGAAATTCTCTAGGCCAGAATACTGGAGTGGGTAGCCTTTCCCTTCTCCAGAGGATCTTCCCAACCCAGGTATCAAACCCAGGTCTCCCACACTGCAGGCGGATTCTTTACCAGCTGAGCCACAAGGGAAGCCCATTGTTTATAAGCATATATATAAGCATGGATATTGATCAGCTTGTTTGTCAACATGGGTTACTAGTCAGGAAAGATGTAATCAGAGATTAGAAGAACAGAAAGAAATGGGAACTGTAAGCTAAACAAAAAAATTAAAAGGGGAAATAGTAAAATGATAGCATGCATTCTTTAGAAGTGTGTATTCCCTGTGGCTCAGATGGTAAAGAATCTCTCTGCAATGCAGGAGACCCAGGTTCGATCCCTGGGTCAGAAAGATCCTCTGGAGAAGGGAATGGCAGCCCACTCCAGTATTCTTGCCTGGAGAATTCCATGGACTGACAAGCCTGGTGGGCTACTGTCCATGGGGTCACAAAGAGTTGGACACAGCTGAATGACTAACACACACATAAGATATAATGCCACTTATCTAAAATGAAGGGCTTCCCTGATGGCTCAGTGGTACAGAATCCATCCATCAATACAGGAGATGTGGGTTCAGTCCCTGGGTTGGGAAGATCCCCTGGAGAAGACATAGCAACCCACTCCAGTATTCTTGCCTGGGAAATCCCATGGACAGAGGAGCCTGGCAGGCTACAGTCCATGGGATAATGAAAGAGTCAGACATAACTTAGTGACTAAACAACAGCAACAACAAAGTAAAATGAGATGCTTATGATATTTGTGCATAAGAAGATGAATGAAAAGATGGGCACTAAATGTTAATAGTGATAATTTCAGGGTAGGATACCAAGTGATATCTTACTTGGCACTTTATGTCATTTGAATTTTATAAGTGATAATTTTATTTAAGTAGCAAGAGAGTAACAATGAAACCATTTTCTATATAGAAGAAAAAAAGATTAATTTGAGGGAAAGCGAGCCAGTTTTTCTCCTTGAATTGAACTGCCTAAATTACTTCTGATCCTTTGACTGAAACCTTCTGTGGTTTGTTCCCAGAATTTATCCAGAATTCAACAGTTTTGTGGAACAGAAATCATGAAGTTTTATCACAGTTTCTTTAAATGGATTGGCTAATTTGTGAGGAAAATAGACATTGTCATTCAGGTATTCCTGTTCTGCCCATACGGCACATTATCTTTATGCTGAGAGTATATTTTTGGCCTAGAGATTGATTCAGTTATCTAGCATTAAGGATTCATAATAGAAGTCAGACTCTCAGACTGGTTGCACAATCAAAAGATTTATCTAGGGAGGGAACTTAGGAGATCTGGAAAAGATGCTATAAAACCCATAAGAGGAAAAATTATTCTTTCAACATTCCTTGCTTAGAGCCTGGTGCAGTTTCCCAGATGCCTCCTTTTAGCTAATATTTCTGCTTGCCATTTATAAATGTTGGGTAACATTTAAAAGAAAACAAGAATTATATCTTAAAGTAGATAAAAATAACCAAGATACCATAATAAAATGGCAAGATAAAGGGGCATAAAATAAAATACAAATAACCAAGGTAACATAATAAAACAATAGGATAAAGTGGCAAGAATAAAAGTCCAGAATTAACAGAATATCATTAAAATTAGAGATGAGACAATGAAAGCTAAAGAAACTAATAGATTAAAGAAAATGAGTTGAAAAGTAAATAATATCTCAAGGGCCAAAGTAAATGAAGTCAAGAAAGAGAACATATCAATTAGAGACTATAATAAAATAAAATTATAAATAAGGACAGAATCCAGGGATTAGCTGGGACCCTTTGGGCTGAAACTGCTGTGAACAGTTCTTGGGCTTCATGTTCAATTCTTCTTCCTAAGCTGGAAGTGTGTTGGCAGAGATCTGGGGGCTTTGAGGCTCCCAGATGGATGATTTCAGGAGAGCAGAGCCCTGAGGTTTTGGCCCTGAAACTTCCTTCTTGTATTTTTCCTGTCATGACCCCACCCATCACTTCCAGTCAGGCGAAGTTGACCCTGATAGCTCCCCAAACATGTGACTGATGCAATCTTTACTTGGACACATACTCAAATATTTGCATTTCTTTGTACTAGTTTCTTTGGGCAAGGAGAAAGAATAATAATAATAAAAAAAACTTAACAAAAAGCCCCTAAATTTTGCATTTAGTCCTTACTCTCATTTTTAAAAGAGAAATCACGCTTATCCATTAGTTCCTCTCAGTTTGAAAGCCAGTTTAAATTACATCTGTGTCAGTACCAATTCATATTACAAAATTATAATATTTACCTCATTTCGTGTAAAGGAAGTTCTTTAAAAATCTGATTTTCCTCTCATTATCTAGTGTGTAATGCAATTGATACAGACTGATTTGGGTCTCAAAAATCTGTCAATAATTCTTCCAAGGCTTGAAACAAACTTAAATGGAATGGATATCACTGGGATATAAACAACGTATTTTTCTTACTTGGAGTAACTTTAGATCATTTTATTTGATTAACCTGCAGTTATTATGTCATAAGGAAAATTATTTGAATTAAACAAATGTCCTTGAATAAAATTTCACCCTGACCTGATTCCCACTTGACTGTTGTAGTAAACATACACGCCACATATAAACAGGGCCACATGCCTGTATTCCCTCTAAACAGGCAGCAGATGATAAACACGACATTGAAAGTGACATACAAGAACAATTGTGGTTTAGAAAAATCTTGAAATCTGGGGAAATCTGATAAAGACTCTTGCTCTGTAGAAGAAGGCCAGGAATGAGGCCGTTTAGAGAATTATGCATTGACTATTGTCACCTAGTCATTTATTTCTGAATTGGTGACCACTGTCCTTGGGGAAAAATTTCAGCAATATAATCTGCAAAACCTCTTCAGCAGTAGTTATTTATTCAAGAATAACAATAACAACCAAACTAGGATTGTCTTTTCCAACTCTGTGACTCTGTGGACTATTGCCTGCCAGGCCCCTCTGTCCCTGGGATTCTCCAGGCAAGAATTCTGGAGTGGGTTGCTGTGCCCTCCTCCAGGGGATCTTCCTGACCCAGGGATCACACCCACATCTTTATGTCTCCTGCACTGACAGGTGGGTTCTTTACCACTAGTGACACCTGGGAAGCTCTTTTAAGGACTAGCTAAGCTTAATATTTCAGTTCAGTGTTTCCAACCTAGGCTAAGCTTACTCAAAATAGTCCAAACTCATTTAAACTGGTTTTGAGGTCTCAGTTCTAAGGCAAGCCTAGGAATGGGTGGACATTCTGGCTGGGGGAAAGCAATGGTGGTGCCACCATTCAGGCTGTGTGACAACGTTGCCTGCTAGAGCTCCAAAGCTGCCCTAAGAGCGCCACAGAACTCAGCTTATAGTGAGGAGTCACCTGCACTACCAGGGTAAGTGGGACTCTTCCTGTATCGTAACTCACTTTGTTGAACCAGGTTAACAAGGATTTCAGCTACTTTTGGATCAAACATCCTTGAAAAACCACACATATTCCTGACTCTCAAGCCCGCTGGGGAATGGTACTGTTACAATTTATTTTTAACTCCCTTCCAACACAAGTTCTTAACACTGTCACAATCATGGTAGACTGACCAAGAAGGTCCAGTTTACCCCTTTTCTAGGGCTTACTGATCTCAGGCAAAACAGCACTCTTCCTGCAGAAGCATTTAGCTGAGCAGCATACTCAAAACTGTTGTTTAAAACCCTGGATCCTGATCATCTTTATTTCAGATGAAGTACTTGCAGAACTAGTATTTGCCCTGAAATTATAGGCACCACCTATAACTTCCTTGCTTTGCACAGTGAATCTAGATTGTGTCCAGTGCTTAGAGAAGATTCACACAATCTCTAGTCTACCCAATACTACTGTTGCTGGCACCCTCCCCCCCATATCGTGGAAGAAGCCATCAGTTCAGAAGATTAGGTATATTCATTTCTCTTTGTCTCGTTTGTGTAGATCAGCACTGCTAAAATCCAGTTGAGCTCTTTCAAATGCTAAAAGATGATGCTGTGAAAGTGCTGCACTCAATATGCCAGCAAATTTGGAAAACTCAGCAGTGGACACAGGACTGGAAAAGGTCAGTTTTCATTCCAATCCCAAAGAAAGGCAATGCCAAACAATGCTCAAATTACCACACAATGGTGCTCATCTCACATGCAAGCAAAATAATGTTCAAAATCCTCCAAACCAGGTTTCAACAGTACCTGAACCGTTAACTTCCAGATGTTCAAGCTGGATTTAGAAAAGGCAAAGGAACCAGAGGTCAAATTGCCAACATCCGTTGGATCATTGAAAAAGCCTGTTCCAAAAAACATCTACTTCTGTTTTATTGACTATGCCAAAGCCTTTGACTGTCTGGACCACAACGAACTGTGGAAAATTCTTCAAGAGATGGGAATACCAGACCACCTGACCTGCCTCTTGAGAAATCTGTATGCAGGTCAGGAAGCAACAGTTAGAACTGTACATGAAACAACAGACTGGTTCCAAATAGGGAATGGAGTATGTCAAGGCTGTATATTGTCACCCTGCTTATTTAACTTCTATGCAGAGTACCTCATGAGAAATGCTGGGCTGGATGAAGCCCAAACTAGAATCAAGATTTCTGGAAGAAATATCAATAACCTTAGATATGCAGATGACACCATCCTTATGGCAGAAAGCGAAGAAGAATTAAAGAGCCTCTTGGTGAAAGTGAAAGAGAAGAGTGAAAGTTGGCTTAAAGCTCAACATTCAGAAAACTAAGATCATGGCATCTGGTCCCATCACTTCATGGCAAACAGATGGGGAAACAATGGAAACAGTGATAGACTTTATTTTGAGGGAGCTCCAAAATCACTGCCGTTGGTGACTGCAGCCATGAAATTAAAAGACGTTTACTCCTTGGAAGGAAAGTTATGACCAACCTAGACAGCATATTAAAAAGCAGAGACATTACTTTGCCAACAAAGGTCCATCTAGTCAAGGCTATGGTTTGAAGGCAGGAGAAGGGTCGACAGAGGATGGGATGGTTGGATGGCATCACCAACTCAATGGACATGAGTTTGAGTAAACTCCCGGAGTTGGTGTTGGACAGTGAGGCCTGGTGTGCTGCAGTCCATGGGGTCACAAAGAGTCGGACACGACTGAGCGACTGAACTGAATTGAACTGACTGGCAATGCTAGAACAGGTACCTGGGCTTGTTTCATGTTGCCTGACCTTACTGTTGTCCTGTGGAGCCTGCCACAGAGACTAAGAGGAAACCAGAAGGTTTAGAGCAAGCTACCTGGGCTCCCAGGGTTGTAGAGATGTAGCACCCAGGGGAACAAGAGGAACACTGAACAAAAGAGTTAATTTGAAAAGCCCACTACAACCCACTTTTTGCCCAGCAGGCCTCTGTACATTTTTGCCTACCCTAGGTTCAAGGATAATGTTTAATTTAACTCACATCTTGAAAAGCCTGGTCTTGCACCCCACATTCCCCAACTAGGCAGCTCATAAAACAGCATCCAATGATTACTCAGTGTTTGCCAATCAGACTTCCCTGTTTGAATTTTCTCCCACCTCTTGGATTCCCCGTTTCTCATGTTCCCTGTCCTGTCTCTGTAAGCACCTACTGCATGTTTCCTAACTAGACTTTTGGTCCTAGAATTCTGTTCGTCTCTTGCATGTCACATAATCTCTCTAAAAGCAATAATGGATATTGACCTTCTCCCTCTTTTTTGGTGTCATCTGTATATTTCCATATCTGCCTAGCATTCTTGCAGACCAGGGAGATGTTGGACAAGGCTAATACCAAGAGAAAATTGTTGAAAATCGTTCACTCCAACAAAAATTATTTCAACCCGGTTCTACCTTTAAGAAATCTGGTTCAAAAGGATTCAGATTAGGTTAGTGTATTAAATTTACCTTTTAACAAAAATCACATTTCAAATTGACATCTAATTCCTCTCCATCTTGTTTCAGTTCTGATCAGTAGTCTGTTCAGTAGGCAACAGCAGTAAATTGAAAGAGGAATGTTTTTTCTCTTTTGGCACCTTAAAGTCTTTTGGCTGTGAAAGAATTACTTACTCAAAAGTATACCATATTTATATATCATGAGTCTATTTTGAGTCTAAGAAATTTCATTTTGAGAAACATCAGATGAAGTATTTTGATCAAATAGATTTTGAAATCTTAGAAAACCATAAATTAAAAAAATACACTTCCAACCTTATTTCTTTGAACTTCTAAATGTAAAGATAAAATCATTAATGCCTGAGAATGTGATGGCAGAAGGCAGCATAACTTTAAAATCCAGTATTATTAAGGGAAATGGGGAAAGAAAAGCGAATGTTGAAACTATGCAAACTATTTCCACTTGAAATGTAGTTCTTAAACTTCCAGACTTTGACCAATACTTTTCAAAATATCTCATCAACACCAAAAAGGTATATATTTTTAGGTACCAAATTGTTTCAAATTCTAAAGAAAGGAGTCTTTTTCTATTAAAAGGATAAAGAAGAACAGTGTAGAAGTCATTTTCCTTTCAAGCCATGTTTATATTCAGGTTTTTTTTAAACCAACCTAAACATCTTTTTATGCACCATGTTTTTTCAATCAGTTTTTTGGCAACATATCTTAAATTTAGAATTAAAACCATTTCATTGAAGGCTTTCAGGAAAGAGAGAATGAAAAATTAAGTGCTGATTTCAGACTTATTGAAGTCTCTGCCTAAATCTGCTTTGGAGAATTAATAGTGCCAAAGTTATTTCATTTTTGACTTATTTACCACTTGGCTGAAATGAGAGAATAGAAATCATTATCTTATCACATCTTTGCCTCCAGGGCCAGCAATTTCCCTTCAGTGACTGCCTCTTGAGACGATTTTTTTTTTTTAAAGTGGTATTTGTATTAAATGTAGATATTCTCTTGGTCTCTACTGAGATATCTCTTCACACTTGATGGATGATACTTTAACTTTGTGCTGTCCTTTGTGAGAAGTCTAGTACTTTTGGTACCTCTTCTATAATATGCAAAATGATCGGTTGTTGGATGGCTTTTTGCCATTAATGTGTGAAAATCAATGGTGTCACCGTATGAATATAAGTGATTTGAGTGGAAATGCCTTGGGAAGGGGAATAAAACTATATATTGTTGAATCAGAAGGTTAAGAGATGGAAAAGATCTTTGAGATCATTTAGTCCACACTTATTTTAGTTGGAGTCAACAAAATTAAAATCTAGATAGTTTGGGGTTTTGCTCTAAATCCCTCAGATTATTTAAGGCAAGAATCAGGCCTGGCTTTCAAAGTCCTATTGTGGAAATGAGTAAAGTAAGTGTCCACAGTGTACTTTTAAGCAAAAAGGAATCTCTGATGTTGTTCAGTTGCCCACAAGCACTTTCAGTCAAGCCATATATTGTGAATATCATGATTCAGTTATAAAAATAAAATCTTTTGTTTTCATTTGAAGTTGGGCCACAAATACTCAAACATGCAGTTGGCAGAAAGCTAAATTTCCATCAAAGAATTTTGTTTTGTTTAGCTGATTTTTCCCATCTGATTCAATGGCCAACACAGCCAGTTTTGTAGTTAATTTAAGAGTCAAGTATTGGATAACTTTAGGTAATAATGATAATTACTGCATGTGACATATGAAGCTTACTACAATCCTTTGAGTTCAGTGTCATTTCTGGGAAATGATCTAAGACAATAGTTCTCAACTTTGGGTGAACATTGGAATCACTCAGGCTGGCTTTGGAAATACAAATGTCTGAGTTTCAGCCAGAGATTTTTGATTGGTTGTAGCTACCACATGGACATCAGATTTTATTTTGAAAGCTCTCTGGGGAATCTAACATAGAACTCAGTTGAGAACCACTCAGTAAGGAAATGGGGCTACTGTCACTGTGGATGATTAGTGGCCATTGGAAATTTCAGCTGATGCTCTAGTCATCTCAAAAATCTCTATTTCTGTTTTGTGTTCCAAAGCTAATATTGTAGCTACTGTGTTAGGGGTCTCAAAATACAAAATGATTCCTTTTTTTTTTTTTCCTTTGGCCTTTAAGGACCTTGTTCCCTGAAGAGATCTGATTTAGATTCCAGTATTCTCCTGTCCTAAAGTGTGGGCATATAAGTGCAAACCAGGTGCTCTGACATGCTGGGTCAGAGTTCCCCATGGCCTGCTGCCTGGCCTTTAGGGAGCACTCACCTCCATCCTCTGCAGGGTGCACAAATCAGTAAATCAGTGCTAAGATGCATCTCTTCTTCATCTCATTTAGAGCTTAAACACACTTTGATATTGTTTTGCATATTGTTGCTGTGTTGCATGATTAAGGTATTTAATCATACAAGTGAGGAAAAGAAACAGAAATGGACAAGCTGAGAATGTGAAAGTATCTCCCCATTGCCAAGGTTAATAAAAGGAACTTGTTAAGTTTTTCTCTATTTTGAAACCCACTCCAGAATAGTACTTCTGTTCTGTTTGCAAACTAGACCCTTCCAGAGTACTCTCCTGAAGGAGGGCATGGCAGTCCCATGGAGAGAGGAGCCTGGAGGGCTACAGTCCATGGGGTCGCACGGGGTCGGACACGACTGAAATGACTTCGCAGCAGCAGAAGAGTACTTTCAATGGATATTAGCTAACCTCCATATTAACCATAGGAAGTAAATACATCCTGGATGCTAACTTTAAAGCTCTATGGATAGTTATGTGTGCAAGATGGAACTCAGCTGAACCTCACAACCTTGGGACTTTCAAGTTGGGGTTTGCCTAAAATCATGTTTTCTATGGCTCATAGTATTTTATATTAACATTTCTTCTCTCCTGTTTGGTTGTCTTTGGTGTTTTGGCTTTGGTTTCCTTTGGTCTGAATTTTACATGTTACATGGACTGGATTTCAATAAGAGTATCCCAAACATGTCTTCCAAATTTGGTGAAAAACTATTTAATATATATATATTTTTTTGCTCTCGAGGTAATAATAATCAAGTATCCACACATGTTGTTATATTTATATTGATGATAAGATAATTGACAATTTCACAGGCTGTATCAGGTGCAATGAACTATTTCTCTGACACTTTTTTGTAATCACCTTTTACTTGTCTGAAACTAAATTCATAGAATAAACAAATCTACTTATACATATAATTTAAAATAATGTATATTACCATAACATAAAGGAACATAAAGAAATACAAGAAAAGTGCTTTATCATAAAATCATATATATGCCAATATGTACATGCACAGCCACCATTTCACAAAAAAAGTGAACAAAGCCTTGCACATTTCCTAAGAGGCCTGGAGTACCCAGCTCTGCCTTTTTGAGAGGCACTGCCTGTGACGGATCCTTCCTACTACAAGGCAGATTCCTGACCCTCCCGCCAATTCTCCATGCTTTAGTTCTCAAACTATTCTGCTCACTGCTGCATCCAGTTTTTCTTTTTGTGCAGAAACAACATGACTGGCTGTTCTTCCTTTTTTTTTTTTTTTTTTTTTAGACAGAGAAAGTCTATTTTTTTTTTATTTTCACACCACTTAAACATTTTTTTTTAAATTTTATAACTAACAATTTGTGTTAGTTTCAGGTGTACGGCAAAGTGATTCAGTTATACATATACACATATCTATTCTTTTTAAAATTCTTTTACTTGCGAGTTCAATCCAAGTGTATTCACTCAGGTAAAGGAACTGTCTTCTTAGAGTTCGGGATCATTAAGATAGTATGCAATGCCTGTTGAATACCTTAACAGTCTAAAGAGAGGACCATTGAAAAATAGTTACAGTTCTTAGCATTCATGAGCCTGGCTTAGTACGAAGAAGCTGGAAAACTTGGTTCCTATGTAAAATTTCCAGTTTCTTTCTTTTGCTCAGCTTCTGATTTGACACCTCTGGCTAAAGCCGTTAAAGCAGCCAAGATAGTTAGAATTTTAACAGCCTGACCTCTGACACAAAGCAAGTCCATCTGTTACAGATTGAAAGAAAATTTGTCTGAGATCCATGTGAATTACTTGTTTTTCCCAAACTATTTACTCATTATATATTTAAAGGTCACAAGTATACATCCGTAACGCTGGGAATTTATTCACTGCTGGTAACTTAAAAGACAGCCCCCTGTTTCTCATTACTGGTTGGTATTTCTGTCTGTGAGCTCCGACCTTCTAACTTAGAAGCAGAGTAGGATAGCTTGGTTTCAACATTCTGAATATTTCCAAGATGACCATCAGAACCAGATGCGGTGTTACCGCTTCAGAAACCAATGTTACCCTAAGCAGGAGACTCACATTGCTGCCACAGTGGACAGATCTGATGGGTGTAAGTTTCAGCTAAAACGTTGCTAAGTGTCTGTTGGATAAAGCAATCTCTTTCAGTTATTTATTTTTATTCTCTTTAGAAACGCTGTTATTTGGATGGAAGAATGAACAGTTATCAGTAGTTTTCTCCACATGGTGAGATTGTATGTGATTTCCATTTGCATGGTTAGGTTTTTCCATATTTTAAAACTTGTCACTATAAACAAGAAGGTTTTTTTTTTTTTAATTAAAAAGAAAAATGCCATAGATTATCATAGTTATAATCAATATTGTTCATTTTTTGTTTCAAATGAGTGTCTCATCATCAGTTGCTTTGGGCAAGGTACTTGAGGGTTTCCTTGGTGGCTCAGATAGTAATGGGTCTGCCTGCAGTGCAGGAGACCTGGTTTTGATCCCTGGGTCTGGAAGATCCATCCCCTGGAGAAGGGAATGGCTACCCACTCCAGTATTCTTGCCTGGAGAATTCCAGGGACTGAGAAGCCTGGTGGGCTACAGTTCCTGGGATTGCAAAGAATTGGCCATGAACTGAGCAACCTGACACATACATAAGGTATTGAGGAAGAACTTAACCAAGACTCTAGTGCGTCTTACACTTTAAAATCAACTGGGGTATTATTTAAATAGAGTCTAATTCAGCAAATCTGGTGGCAGGGGTTGGGGGGAGTGTACCTAAAATCTCGCATTAACTTTACAAAGTCCTTGGTGATACTGACACCGCTGGTCTAATAACCAGACCTTGAATAGCAAGGTTTTGACCAGTGGTTTCAAACTTTGATCGCATCACAGTCATGTGGAGGGCTTGTTAAAGTGCACACCACTCCTCATCACTGGGCCCCCCTTGTCCTCACCAGTTTCTGATTTAGTATATCAGGTTGGCCTGAGAATGTGTGTTCCCAGTTGATGGTGGTTGCTGTTTCAGAAACTTTGTGATCACTGTGTCTGAGCCCTGTTAATCAAAGCCTAGTTCCCACGCAGCAGCAGCATCACTTGGGAGCTTGGTGGAAATGCAGAGTCTTAGGCCCAAGTTGATTTAGATCTACTAAATCAAAACCCACATTTTAGAACTTCCTCGGGTGATTTCATTAAAATTTGAGAAGCACCACCTAGACAATGTCTTAGTCACCCTTCATCAGTGACTCCTTAAGTTTAGCCGTCTATTATAATCAGCTCCAGAGCTTATAGAAGTCCTGATGCTCAGAGTGAACCTCAGAATAATTCTGTATTTTGAGGGCTGGAGCCAAGGTAGCATTCATTTCTAAAACTCCCCAGGGGATTCCAGTGTACAGTCAAACGGGGGAACCACACTGTAGCTAGAACTGGAGAATGGAAGAGTCGTCATCTTATTTGCCGAAAGATGGAGCTTTGGAGACACCAATTTTCCTGTTTCCACCTTGTTAGACAGTATGTCATCAGCCATTGGGTCAACAGGAAACACTCTGGGCCAGAGCATTCAATTGCTTTGATACACTGGATTTTAGGAACCTGCTTACATAGTTTGTCTCTATTACCTGGCCTCACTTAGTTCTAGCTTTCTCACACACAAACAGGAGTAGCAGTTCTTGTATTCTGCCATCTCTGGGCCAAGCCCTTGCAGCTCAAGGACATGTAGGTTATTTCTCCCCTACTTTATTAAAAATTAGTGTATTCCAGCCTCTGGAATTAGTGGGAACAGATTTAATGGGAACAGAAAGATCTCCTGCATGGATATTATGACCAGGATGCTGATTAAGCTACTTTAGTGAGATAAACAGTTCGTAATTGTACAGACACGAGAGATGATTTATGTGATAGATTAGGCTGAGTAAAATGCTCTCCTTCACCACATGTTGGTCATTTCCCCTCAAAGCATGGGTTGATCTTATGTGCATATATGAGCAGGACCCTTGCCATTATAAGCCTGTCCAAATAGTCTCAAGCCTTAAAATCTTTCCTAGGCCAGCCAAGAGTTTGTGGTTGATTGTTGGTTTTGGAAAAAATCACACATTACTCACCTATGAAGAAGTGTTAGATGGCTATCACTTCTGAGAGCGATCAAGACTGCTTTTGATTCTGGATAATGTTTCTTAGTTTTATGTTCCTGGAAAGGGTGAAGTACATTTCTACGTACATAACATAGGAATTTCTGTACGCATCAGGGGCCTTGATCTGTTTGGTTTTGGCAACAGAATCATACTGAAGAGGATGGAATTTATTCTAAATCCCTTCTAAGAGAGGAGGAATCTGTTTGAAATGCTTTTGGTGCCTTTGTATGTCTGTCAACTTTTAAATTGATCTAAATTGTTGACTCAACTAGTACCACTTGTCAGGCTAGAGGTTCCCATAAGTTTGCCGTCTGCTGTCTGAATTGGTGCTCTTTCCCCTTTTCTGAGGAAGGTGTGTGTGCACGCGTCGCTTAGTCGTGTCCACTCTTTGTGACCCTATGGACCGTAGCCCGCCGGGCTCCTCTGTCCATGGGGATCCTCCAGACAAGAATGCTGGAGGGGGCTGCCATGTCCTCCCACAGTGGATCTTTCCCATCCAGGGATTGGACCCGTGTCTCTTGTATCTCCTGTATTGGCAGGCGGGTTCTTTACCACGAGCGCTGCCTGGGAAGCCCTTCTAGGAAGGCAGTATCTGTTGATCTTTTACTCCTCCCTGCCTTCCTGGTTCTCCTTCACAGAGGACACCTCTCCCAGCACCTCAGGCGTCTCTTTCATGAAGTGGGTTTTCCTGCCATGATGCTCTCTGCCCTGTGCTGGGCCCCCTGAGGGCAGCAGTGCAATTGTACACAGATTTCCACATGGGGATTGACTGAGCCAAGGGCACAGCTTTCTAGTTGGCTCCTAACATCTTTCCCTAATGTGCCCGTAAGTGTGTTGATTTTTATGTAAAGAGTTTTGTTTTCCTGGGGTTTTTATTCTGGTGTCTATTCTGGATGTAACAGGAAACAAAATCCTCCCAGTTGCCTTTCCCAGCTGTAGCTGAGAATTCAGTGTCATTACTCTGGAAGGATGATGCTGAAGATCCAGCCAGTCCATCCTGAAGGAGATCAGTCCTGGGTGTTCACTGGAAGGACTGATGCTGACGCTGAAACTCCAGTACTTTGGCCACCTCATGCGAAGAGCTGACTCATTGGAAAAGACCCTGATGCTGGGAGGGATTGGGGGCAGGAGGAGAAGGGGACGACAGAGGATGAGATGACTGGATGGCATCACCGACTCGATGGACATGAGTTTGAGTAAACTCCGGGAGCTGGTGATGGACAGGGAGGCCTGGCGTGCTGCGATTCATGGGGTCGCAAAGGTTGGACACGACTGAGCAACTGAACTGAACTGACTCTGTAAGGACCAGAGGGATTATTTTTTTTTCTAACTCTATTTACCTGGATTAGTCAAATTAACCAAATAATTGCCAAATGGTCTTTTCTCTCTGGCGGATGGGATACAGAATAGGAACGACCTTGAGTGGCTGTCTCAGAGATGGACACGGACAGGATGCTGTGCTGTGAACTGCAGGACTATGTCAGCAAATCTCTGGAGCGTCCTCACCCAGCACAGCTGAAACTATGAACCCATTAAGCAGCAGCTCCTCCTTGTTCTCACCCCCAAGCCCTGGAAGCTACTATTGCAGTCTCTGCTTCTAGGAGTTTGACTGCTTTAGATTTCTCCTAAAAGTGGAATTAACTTTCCAGGTGGCTTAGTAGTAAAGAATCATCTGCAATGCAGGAGATGTGTTTGATCCGTGGGTCAAAAAGATCCCCTGGAGAAGGAAGTGTCAACTCATTCCAGTATTCTTGCCTGGGAAATCCCGTGGACAGGGGAGCCTGGTGGGCTACAGTCCATGGGTTTGCAAAAGAATTGGACTCGACTTAGCAACGAAACAGCAACAAAAAGTGGAATCATGTAGCATTTGTTTTTCTATGACTGGCTTTTTTCACTTAGCATCTTCCTTCACGTCCATCCAAGCTGTTGCAAATGGCAGTATTATTTCTTTTTAAGTTGGAATAGTATTCTATCACACACACACACACACACACACGCACCACATCTTAAAAAATTCATTCATCTATAGAGAGACACTTGAGTTGTTTTTGTATCTTGGCTACTGTGAATAATGATGCAGTGAATGTGGGAATAAAGATAATCTCCTTAAGAGCCTGATTTTAATTCTTTTAGATGTAAACACAGAAGAGGGATTGTTGGATCATGTAATAGTTTTTACCTTTAATTTTTGTAGGAATCTCCATGCTATTTTTCTTAATTGCTTCAAAGTAGGTCTCATGTGAAGTATACTTATCAAAAAACAAAAAAACATGGAAGTATTGTCAATATCTTATAATAACCTATGGTGGAAAATAATCTGAAAAAGAATATATACGTATAACTGAATCACTTTGCTGTATACTTGAAACTAACCTAATATTGTAAATCATACTTTAGAGGAGAAAACCCTAAAAAACAAAAGCTAAAAGGATACAAGGAAATTTTGGGAGATGTTGAGTATATCTACTACTTTTTGTGGTGATGGTGTCATAGGTGTTTGTTTATATCTAGACTCATCAAACTGTACACATCAAATATGTGCATTTCTTTGTGTATTAACTACATCTCAATACAGATGTTAAAAAAGAAATTTCTAACTGACTCTGACTCATGACTCTGTGGCTAAGGATGAGAGAAGGTATGCAGCTAATCTTGTTTTATAATTTTTATTTGATATTGAAGTATAGTTGATTATCAGTGTTTGTTATTGTTGGGTTTATAGCAGAGTGACTCAGTTATGCATGTGTCTATTCTTTTTTCAAATTCTTTTCCCGTTTAGATTATTACAGAATACCAAGCACAGTTCCCTGACACTATGCAGTAGGTCCTTGCTTGCCAGTTTTAAATAAAGTAGTGTGTTCAGGTCAATCCCAAATTCCCAGTCTATCCCTATTTCCATTTCCCCCAGTAACCATAAGTTATTTCTCTAAATCTGTGAGTCTGTTTTGATTTTGTAAGTAAATTTATTTGTATCACTTTTTTCTTAAAGTTCTGCATGTAAGCAGATACGATATTTGTCTTTTTCTGATTTACTTCACTTACTATGATAATCTCCAGGTCCACCCATGTTGCTGTAAATGGCATTATTTCATTCTTTCATCATCCATACTGAGTAGTATTTCATTGTATAGATATACACATCTTCTTGATTCATTCATCCATTAATAGAAATTTAAGTTGCTTCCATCTCTCTTGGTTATTGTACGCAGTGCTGTAATGAACATTGGGGTGTCTGCATCCTTTTGAGCCCCTTTTTTTCCTCCAAATATATTTGCAGGAGTGGGATTGCTGGATCACATGGTAGCCCTATTTTCAGTTTTTTAAGGAACCTCCACACTATTCTCCATAGTGGCTATACAAATTTACATTCCCACCAACAGTGTAGGAGGGTTCTCTTTTCTCCATACCCTTTCCAACACTTATTGTTTGTAGATTTCTTGATGGCCACTCTGACTGGTGTGAGACAATATCTCATTGTAGTTTTGATTTGCATTTCTCAAATAATTAGCGACATTGAGCATCTTTTCATGTGCTTCTTGGCCATGTGCATATCTTCCTTGGAGAAATGTCTATTTAGGTCTTCCATCCATTTGCTGATTGGGTTTTTGTTTCCTTGATGTTGAGCTGCATAAGTTATTTGTAGATTTTGGAGACAAATCCCTTGCTGGTTGCATCATTTGCAAATATTTTCTCCTATTCTGTGGGTTGTCTTTTCATTTTATTTTTTTCATTTTGTTTATGGTTTCCTTTGCTGTGCAAAAAGTTTTGAGTTTAATTAGGTCCCATTGGTTTATTTTTGTTTTTATTTCCATTACTCTAGGAGATGGCTCAAAAAAGATACTGCTGCAATTTATGTCAAAGGGTGAAAGTCAAAAGGTCCAAGGAGATTAGACACATGTCTGCTGCCATTACATTTCAAATAATTCTGGAACCCCGCCAGTCTTAAAAGTTGAGAGCATGGAACCAACTGGCAATGACCTGGCTAAACACTCTTATTTTATTTAAGATCTTTCTTTGCCAGGCATACAAATATAAGTTCAGTTACAAATATTACAGGGACACCATTTTACTCAGGTTGAAAAAGAAATTCCCATCATAAATCTTCTAGAGAAACTTATCAAGTAAAACAAATTCTTATTACATGGAAGACTCAAAATTAAGGGTTCTTAGACAGTCTTCCTCCTTGTTGTTAGTATTAATGTTAAACAGTCATGTTTCGGAGTGTGGGAGTGAAGGGGTCGATTTGTAGCATTTGATAGTTTCTGTGGTATAAGGAATCCATGACTGATTTTAAACTACTGGGTAGAGATTTTCTCAGTGGGCTCTTGCAAGGTGGTATGACGTTGCCCAGATCCAGCACACTGATGTATTCTTGTTCACTCACTCAGTTGTGTCCAACTCTTTGTGACCCCATAAGCTGCAACATGTCAGGCTGGGCTTCTGTGTCCTTCCCTATCTCCCATAATTTGCTCAAACTCATGTCTATTGAGTCAGTGATGCCATCCAACCATCTCATCCTCTGTTGCCCCCTTCTTCTCTTGCCCTCAGTCTTTCCAAGCATCAGGGTTTTTTCCAGTGGGTCTCAGTATATCTTTGAGATTCCCTCAGACTAGTAAATTTCTGTGTCACCTGAAAGTGCAAGGAAAATGAAATGTGAAAGTTTAAGAAATTGCAGATGATTTGGTACCTCGTATAAAGTGGTGTTCATTGAACACGAGGTACCAAAACGTTTGCAATTTTTTGGACTTCCACATCTCAATTCCCTTGCACTTTCAGATGACACAGAAATTTATTAGCCTGAGGGAATCTCAAAGATATATTTTCCCTGGCAGATGTTATCTTCAAAATCTGCTCCTGTACTGCTCTGTTTGATTCAGGAGGGCTTTAGAATCATCTCAGGAATCTCCAGTTAAGTGTATTTTCTTAACTGGCCAGAGTTGCCAGAGTTCCTGCAAAACTCTGTGTAAAAAGCAGTAAGTATTAGTAAGCTACTGATAGTATATTCAGGATTCAAGGTGCAAAGCCTAAATCATAAATCACAGTACAGAGAATGTATAGGGCTGATTTAACAGTCATCTAAAGCCATGTTTCTCAATTGCTAAATCCTCCTTGCTAAATCCATATATGTCAATGGCTATTAAAAATTGTGAAAAATGTGATGGGCTCCTAGAAATGTTATGTCCTTTATCTCCTAGTTGAAACCACAAAATCTATCTGTGAATAATAACATCAGTTGAGACTTTGCCAAGTTATTATTTTGTTGTTCATTCATGTCTTACTCTTTGCAAACCCATGGACTGCAGCATGCCAGGCTTCCCTGTTCTTCACTGTCTCCTGGAGTTTGCTCAAACTCATGTCCATTGAGTCAACGACACCATCCAAGCATTTCATCCTCTGTTGTCCCCTTCTCTTCCTGCCCTCAATACATCAGAGTCTTTTCCAGTGAGTCAGCTCTTTGCATCAAGTGGCCAAAGTATTGGAGCTACAGCATTAGTCTTTCTAATGAATATTCAGGGTAGATTTCCTTTAGGGTTGACTGGTTTGATCTTCTTGCCAATTTTACAGTCTGTAATTTCATTATAAGAGTAATTTTAAAAATTATTATAATACTCAATGTGATTTTTAAAATATATGCTGCTCCCTGTAACCTCAAGAGTCCAACATGCTTGGGAAGAGATGAATAACAGTGTGACAGCTTCCCTACTTGTACCTCCATCTCATTGAGAAACTCGTATCTGAAGACTGACTAACCTGCCCGAGGTCACTTAGAACAGCTAGTGGAGCAGCCCTTTCCTAATTATAGAAACAAATGAAATACCACCCTTTGGCTAACTAGATTTTATGTTAAAAATTTGATGTGTGTGTTTCTGTTTTGTCCTTATGGGAAAATCCTTTGGAAACTAATTCAAAAATTTGGAAAGTAAAGCATTCAACTTAAAAAAAAATTTTCCTTATGTTCTAATACAATGCTTATGGCTAGGAAAATCCTCTGTCAATAACCAAGGCAGATAGAGTTGCATAGACATTTAGACACAATAGATATTGTATGAAATGTATGTTTCTTAGTTTAACATTGCATTTTGGGCCCCACAATAAATCCTGAGCAGAATGATATGGAATCCTGATTTAGTGATAAAATATCGCATAACAAAATGCAGTTCTGTTCATTGTTGCTAGTGTTGTTTGGTTATCTCAGGATTCTTGGGGGATACCAACTAAATGAAGTGAACAGGACACAATTATCTGAACTAATCTACTAATTTTGGCATTGTTTTGGTCATTATTTTGTGTATTGGCATTTGAGCATGTAAAGTGTGAATTGATATTATTTTTACTAAAGAAATTGTAGGTTGAGGGAACCCTCATAAATGAAGATTGCGGTTAATGCTTTTCCAGAGTTAGTTTTCCAGATCACCATGGTTGTTTTGTTGGTTATGTCATTCTGGAGGAAAATTATTAATTGATGAGAAATATTATATTATATTTGGTTTTCTAGTGAATATATTTAAGTTCTGGTTAGTTTTACCTTAACAGAGATACCTTCTCTACCAGCATAACTCTCCTAGAATTTCAGTGCAGTATTTCAGGGTCGAATTTATACCTCCATGATTGGCACATTTTTCTTACTAAAACAAACATTCCTGCAGTCATCCCTTAACAACTCAGTTTCCAAAAGTTTATAAGTTACATGACATTCTCTCTCTATACACACACACACACACACACACACACACACATACATATAATGGTGTCCTTCCTTCATAGTTGGGTAAACTAGTTTTATTTCCAGCTCTGTCATTTTCTCATAGTGACTTTGGGCAAACTGTGTTCTTTCAAGCTTGTCTTGTTTTTTTAAAAAATATTTACCTTCTAGGTATGTTGTGAGGATTTTATGAGAAAATGTATATAGAGCATTTAACACAGCTCTGGCTCTTAGCATATAATAAATTATATACACATATGCACATAAAGACATAAATATAGAGCTGTGCATAGAAATATACATATAGACGTGTGTATGTTGTAAACAGACATAAATACAACCCCCACACATGTGGGATTTAATCCTTTTGCATAGTCCCTGCACAAGTTGACATATTTTTCTGGGAATCTTTTGATAGCTTTTATAGCCTGAATGTCATCAGAGATGATATAAATTGCTAAGAACATGAAGAATGCATTAATTCTTTCATAGTCAGAAAAGGATTCCTATTGTCTGTGGGTGGACATGACAATATGTGGTAGGATAGGGACTTTTTAAAATAAGTTTGATTCCAGCATACTTATTTCATAGATTCTCACATATAAGTGTCCAGTGACCAAACAAGTAATGTGAACAGATCTATAGGATGAGAGATGAATGGGTGATCACTGGTCCTACTTCATTTACGTAGGAAACTGAAACCTCAAGAACTAGAAAAATGGCATTTGAAGATTCACACGTTGAAACTAGGCAGAGAATGACTTGCCTTTTCATGTTGACAATGCTGAAGAGCTCACTCGTTAGGACTTGTATGATCATAACCTCAAAACATTTTGAAGACAATGTGAATCATCCCATCTGCAGACAGGGGTATACATTTTCAAAGATGAAATATCTTGCAACCTACTTAATATTCAATGGGGAGCAAGGAAATAGCAGAAGCAGTAAATGATTGAACCACTTTGTTTCAAAGGTCATACTTGATGGTTAATTAGTTAGCATGAACTTTGTGAGGGTAAGAAAAGTGCGTTAATTCAGTTTTGAACCCTGGCCAATAAGAGGCACCAGAAAAATTTGCATTGTGAAGTACCTGGAATACTACAGGTTCCCAATTAATGTGTGAACACTTAGTATGTACTGCATAAATGTTTGTTGAATTAAATTTAGAGGATGTGGTCATGCCACACCACTTAGCACAATGGTAGTGATTTTGGCATCATCCGTGCTCATGTATTTTCTAACATGGAAGCAAAGAGGGGAAACAGTGAACAGGTTAAGGATAAAAATTCTCCCACCTCTGTCTTATTCCATAAAGTACAATTTTACATAGAAATACATAAACTAGAAAAACCACAAGCAAAGGAATCACATTTGGAACATCATTAAAGAAAAGTCTGTAGTGTGTTTGTGTTCAAGAGTTTTACTTTTGGCAAACCTAAACTTCTTGTTTGAAAGACAAAAGGCTTATTTTCCAAATGACTTCAAATGCCATGAATCTCCATGGAGCTATTAGTTACTAATAACATTTTAATATATTAATATAAGTGAATACAAAATATATAAACCCGAATCTCCTGAATTCCTATATGATTCAAAGTAAATGGAAAAGATACTTTAGTAAATATTTTTTGGATTTCTTAATGAACTCAGGCAGTCTGTAAGTAGTCTTGTAGATGAGTAATCAAAATGTGTGTGAATTTGCCTATCCTTGGTCAAGGATTCGTTCATTGCTTCTATACACTTTCAGTGAGCACCTGCAGTGTGCCAAGGCAGCCAGTAGTTGTTATTTAGGCACTTGACAAGTTTCCCTGAAGGGCTCTGAATGTTCAAGATCCAAAGTGAAAAACATTCTCTAATGCTTTGTATCATCCTTTCCCTGGTACTTTGTGTATACATGGTTGGCTGTAGCATGCCAACATGCAAGAGTGATAAATTAGCTCAGTTAGGTGTCATTGCAAACAAACCAATGATGTACTTTACCTTCCATCAGCTATTTGAATCTCTTTGATACATTTCCTGCATCTGCAATTACAAATACTTTTTTCTTCTTCCTTGTCTTGGTTGTTGTCTTAAAGCTATATGTCATATTTCATTTGGTTCATACATTATATGAACGTACGGTAGATGTCTCCTATATCTGCATTGGTTTCTCAGGTGGAATAGATTGCATAAACTCTAATAATCCCTTGCAAAGTCTTTAGCACCAGTATAAACATTAGCAGAAACAAATGTCAGTGTTAGAATATGAGTCATTTTAAGAATCAGAGATTTTTTTTTAATTTTCTAAGTGTATTGAAAACTGAAAGTTTTATAAAAAGTTGAGGATTGGCTCTTTCAGAAATTGGATTTTGGAAAACTAGAATGATGTTTCCAAAAGTTCCTAATATACTAGGTCAAGCTATCACAATATAGCATTACAAAGTAATACAATAAATTAGGTCAAAGTGGCCTTGACCTGCTTTGTGATCTCACAACCCTAGAATTGATAAAGTTGATTCTTTGAAAGTAGCACATGTAGGGATGCTGTCTTAAGAAGATAAACCATCTTTATAAAATAAAGAATAAAGGCAAACTGTTAAGTACTCCTGAGACGTTCTTCCATAACTCTGTGACGGACTCCCATCATTTTGAACAACTTCAGACTTTGGAAATCATTATACAGAACATACACAAGCTCCTTATAGCTAATATATGCCAAGTATCCTATGTGTATATGCTTAGTCATGTCAGGCTCTCTGTGATCTCTTGGACTCTAGACCACCAGACTCCTCTGTCCATGGGATTTTTCAGGCAAGACTACTGGACTGTGTTGCCATTTCCTTGTCCAGGGGATCTTCCTGACTCAGGGATTGAACCTGTGTTTCATGGGCAGATTCTTTACCACTGAACCACTTGGGAAGCCCAAATATTCTATGAACATATATAAGATAAGTTGGCAGGTGAAATTTAGTAGCTAGCTAGTGTGAAGGTGAGAAACCTAGATCAAGAAGGATAATAAACTGGGAACAAAGAACAGAAGTTTTTTTTTCTCACAATTTCTGGAACATAATTCACAGTAAGTATTACATTTTATCTCATGGCCCAGTGCTACACATACATACATACAAACAAAAGTAACAATACTTACCCTTACCACCACAAAGAATGCTTTTTATGCAATGGACACTTTCCAGTATTTTCTGTTCTGTTGTATATAATCCTTTAAAATATCATGTCCATTATATATATATATATATCTTAACTAAAAGGTAGTGATTGTAAATTGCAGTTTGACAATTACTGAAATTAAGGGGCAGGTGCATCCCAGAAGCTGTAGTAGGGGCAAGGCTGGAGAAGTGTTGGGGGAGGGCCACTAGGATGAGGCTAATGAGGCAATTTAGGGAGGTACTTTTTTTTTAGGAGGTACCTTTACTTGCAGGGCCTGTGAATGAGTACTTCCCTAAATTTTGCCCTCTTGCATCTCACTCCACATCTTGGTCACAGCTCTGAGGACCAAAAGAGCTTCCTTAATGGGGATCCAACCATTTCATTCTGTTTAAAAGAATAGTATCAGGATCAGGAAGGTAAATGACACCAGGAGAAAACTCAAAGAAAGAAAAGTGGAACATTTTAGGATAAATAGTAAGGTCAGAAGGTCACTCAACTGGCTACAACTTGGAAGAGAATGTTCCAGAGGGTAGATCCAAGTTAGAGTTCCAAGCAAAGAGGAAAGCTACAAAAGCCAGAGGTTTAACCTAGGGAGACTGGATCATGCTAGTGTCAGTAGTCTGGCTGGGATGAAGCATTTGTGTTCCAGGGCAGTGCTTTGGGTAGGGATTATGCTTGTAGGACAAAACTGGAACAGTGGTGTAAACGAACAGGGGAGTTATTTTTGTTATGTAGTGTTGAGACTAGGGGTAGAAAGTCCAAGACTGTTTTAAAGACCCCATGAAAGACCCAGCCTTCCTGTTCCATCATCTTTAGCATAGACTTCCATCTTCATGGCTGTAATGGTCTTAGGTCTTATTGGCCAGTACTCCCACAGGGTCACTGTGTAGCTATGAGGAAGAGTAAGCTCTGTTGCTTTTTATTTGGGTTCATTGTTGCCTTCTATCAAATGATGGGCTTCTGTTAGCAAGCAAGAATGGAAGAATGGATGGGTAACCTATACTGCCTGCCACACACAAAAGGACCCAATCCTAGTATGACCAACCTATGTGGAATGGGTATTGAGAGCACCTTCTGGTGAAGGAAGTATGTTTTCATTCCCCTTTTACTCCTGAGGCTCAAGGGCCAGCAAAGGGCAGCACCAAGATGGAGACTCCAGTCTCTTTGACTCCAAAGGCAGATTTTTTTTCCATGACTCTGAGACTGAGTTAGTATATGCCACTTCAGTTTCTTACGTTTTCATCTATGAGGGCACATGGCCAAATGTTCACTTTCTTTTATAAAATAAGAGACATTTATTAAGAGGCATCCATGAGTTAGCTGATGGCTTTCAGAGAAGACAGCATAAGGCTGGAGAAAGTGAGACTCTTAAGTTGAACTATCCCAGAATTTAGATTCTAGAGAAAACAGAAAGCAAGCAGCAATGTCATAGTTTTGCCTTCTCTCTGGAGGTGTAATGAATCAGAGAGCATCTGGCGGAGAGTGTCTGTGGGGGTTGTCCAGTGCCAACCCCTGGGCTGCAGAGATTCTCAACACATGAGCCACTGACTGTGTTGGTCAGAATCACTGGGTCTCTTCTAAGAAAATCAAGATTCTACATAAATACTCCTGCCATAGAAGATCAGAATCTCTGTGGTTAGGACCTGAGAATGTGAGTTTTAATAATATCCCCAGGTTAATTATGATGTGTAATATAGTTTGGGATCTGTTGTTATAAAGTATCAATAAGAGCATTTATTGAGTACCTACCTGGGCAAACAGTGGGTCAGACATAGATATATTTTGTTTAATCTGAACAAGATCCATTCTCTTATTCTCGTTTTGTTACTGGGGGGTTTGGATTCAGGAAGGATAAGTATCTTTGCAAAATCAATTGGCCCGTAGGTAGTACATTTGGGATTCCTTCCTGGCCTGCCTTCCAGCCATCTTGCATCCTGAGCACCAGACTAGGTGTGGAGAATGGGTATATTCCATTTGTTCCCTCATCCTACTAGGTGGCCCACGTAAGTAGACCTTCTGGGTCCATTAGCCAGTTGAGTGTGTAATTTGGGAAAGGACGCCTCGATGAATACTATGTGGTTTGAATGAAGTGAAGAGAATTACAGATGGAAACAGTGCTCTGGAATTTTTCATATTCTAACTTTGTGGTTACAGTAGGACTTTTCAACCTTGGTGCTATTGACATTTGAGACCTGATTCATTGTGATGGGGGACTGTCCTGTGCATTGCAGGATATTTAATAGCATTCTTGGGCTTTAACCAATAGATGCCAATAACAGCGCCCCCTCTTCTCCACCAGTTGTGACAGTCACCAAAAGTGTGTGCAGACATTGCCAAATGACTCCTGGGGACAAAATCACCCCTTGTGGAGAACCGCTGGCTGGAGATAGAAATCTTTGTAAAAGCCCATCCAGCTGCTTCCCTGATAGAGAATTCTAATTCCGCCTGGAAACAAGGCCATGTGAGAGCCAGAGGGAACCCTCCGGGGTGTTTAGGCCTGCTTGACCCACATGAAAGGAGGCCCCTTCCTTTGTTAGGGGAGCTAATCCCAGGGAAGAGAGGAGAGAAGGAAAACAGCAGATGTACCCGAAACCTGCCCTTGAATCAGGGCTGACACAGCAGCAGAGTAGCAGGGATGCGCCAGGGGCGAGTTTTCACTTGGCTTTGATACTGTCGTTTTTTGGAGGAGTCTTTTTTTTTTTTTTTTTAAACCAGAATCATTTCATTTGAGTTGGGAAAGCAGTAAATAATTAAGCTAATTTGTTTGTGTATGTGGTTCAAAGAAGCCTCCAGAAACTGTAGTCCCCTAATCCTAGATGGAGAAGCCAAGCAGGAAGGCGAAGTCTCATCAGTGTAATGTGCTGGATGCCGGGCTGGGGAAGGGCTGACTTGAATTATTCATCCTCGACATCTGGAAGGTCAATTGGCTTTTACAACTTGATTATATTTTGGATTAGCTTACACTTTGTTGTCAAATGTTTCTAAGCTACGATTAACTATTTAAGCACTCTGCAAATTACTTAAATCCGTAACTAGTAATTCCACTTAGACTGGGGACAGTAGTGACAAGTGTATCCATATTTCTGACATATTCTCTCTGCCCGAACCAAGTTTCCACATCTTGCCTTTTGCCTTTTCTCATTTATTTATTTTATTTTGGTTGTTTTTCCTTCTTTGTTCCTTCACTTTGTGGTCCCTTGGTTCTTGTATCTATATGATACAGGTTGTGTTGTTTTCATAGTTAGCTGAAGATGTGAAGACTTAGAAAAACTTGTCAGTCACCAAGCTGATTCAGCTTTCAAAGTGGCTCAATGGTCAGAATTTAAATGGCTCTTTTTAAGATTGACTCTATCCAAGATCTGAATAACATTGGGCAACTGAATAATGGTAATAATAATAATAAATCAGGCTGAAGTATAGAAGAGCAAGGAAATGGAGGGGGACTCATTTCCCCATGCTACACCCAAGGACAGTGATAAGTAGGATCCAAGTGGGCTGTGGTCAGTTTCCTGGAAAGAAAGATGATTAGAACGAGAACATTCTGCATTACCTTAATACAATATTTTAGTGTCTTGAATTATTAATATTGTTTGTACCTTCTGAATGCTATGCTAACAAAAAGTACAGTGCTTTTATGTAAAAGGCTAATTTCTGTGTGTTAAATGAAATTCATAATTTAGTTTCAAATTTATAGAAAATTAAGTTTTTAACATGTAAAATTCATTACAGAATGAATTAGGCCAACTCTTCAAAATATTTCTTTAGCATCAACAAACTGTCCACTATAAGTTAATGGCAAGTTTTAAAATGGCGCAACTTAAAACAGTTATTTCAGTAATAATTCCATTTGTATTGCCCACTCCCATCTGTGTAAACTGAAAGTTTATTACTGTGTGGTCACTCCTCATATTTAATTATTTTTGGAAAATAGATGACCACCACTACTGTTATTTTTGACAATTGTCTTTCGTCCTTTGTTTGCTCTCCTTAACTATTTAATATTAAGTGTCAAACATTTCATGCTTTTATATTTTCCATGTTCTATATAATCACTTAATTGTTATTCTAATGGCTACTTTATTAGCCAACATTACACTATGTTGACTTACAAAAGTTTAACACTTCTTTATTAGAGGATATTTTGGTAGTTTTGAATTTGTTGATATTTGAAATGATGTTGGAAAAAACCTCCTTGTGCACATAATATTTTTCTCTTACTGAATCATTTTATTCCAGGATAAGAAATTTGCAAATCTACTTTGAGTCATGACTGATGAGTTTTTATCAGAGATTTTAGGAGTGTAGTCCTTTGAAATAACCATTAAAAATTTTGTAACATTATATATGTTTTGACCCAGCAATTGCTTTTCTAAAATTCATCACAGATTAATAATTTTACATGCATCTTGAGATCAAATAAGAATAATCATCCTCACCTTTTGTTTATTATGTGAATAAAATGGACACAACTAGGCTTAATAACAATTAGCCGGGTTTACAATGCAGGAGACCTGGGTTCGATTCCTGGGTCGGGAATATTCCCTGAAGAAGGAAATGACAACCCACTCCAGTACTCTTGCCTGGAAAATCCCATGGATAGAGGAGCTTGGTGCAGGCTACTGTCCATGGAGTCACAAAGAGTTGGGCATGACTGAGTGACTTCACTTTCGTGCTTCCCTGGTGGTTCAGACTGTAAAGAATCTGCCAGCAATGCAGGACACCTGGGTTTGATCCTTGGGTTGGGAAGATCCCCTGGAGAAGGGTATGGCAACCCACTCCAGTATTCTTGCCTGGAGAATCCCATGGACAGAGGAGCCTGGAGGGCTACAGTCCATGGTGTTGCAAAGAGTCGGACACGACTGAGTGACTAACACTAACAACTATTAAAATTGAATAAAATAAAATCTAGAGGCTGTATAACAAGAAATCATTTTTTAAAAAAGAGGGGACTAATGAAATAAAACATTCATATTTTACATAAAATTATCCTGTAGACAAATAATAGTAGGCAATAATAGTAGAATATCAACAACTAATACTTATTAAGCATATGATATGTGTCAGGTAGGGCTTCCCAGGTAGCTCAGTGGTAAAGAATCCTCCTGCCATTGCAGAGAGAAGCAGTTTTAACCTCTGAGTCAGGAAGATCCCCTGGAGTAGGAAATGGCAACCCACTCCAGTATTCTTGTCTGGGAAATTCCATGGACAGAAGAGCCTGGCAGGCTATAGTCTATAGGATCACAAAGATTAGGACGTGATTGAATGATTAAGCACACATGCACATGTGTCACATATTGTGGGAAGATTTTCATGTCCTGTGCATTATCTCATTTAACACTTACAACTCTGAAATGATCATTCATTCAACAAATATTAAGTGTCTGTTATGTGTTGATATTTTACAAAATGCTGGACATATTAGGTTGGTACAAAAGTAATTGAGGTTTCTTACTGTGAATTTTAAATTATCATAACTAGGTTCAAGCACATCTTTATTACTCAAAACATGAACCATTACAATCAGCACATTTTTGCCAATGAGAAATAAGTTGGTTTATTCCCATAGCATAAAAATCCATGCTTCGGGATTCAGTGAACTCTTGGAAAGCATTTTCTGCCTCCTGCTGGTTGCGGAAGCATTTTCCCTGCAAAAAGTTGGAGAGAAACTTGAAGAAGTGGTAGTCTTGGCAAGAGGGTCAGGTGAAGATGGCAGATGAGGCAAAACTTGGCCCCCCAGTTCGTTCAGCTTTTGAAGCAGTAGCTGTATGACGTGCAGTGGGGTGTTGTCCTGAAGAACTGGAGCCTTTCTGTTGACCAGTGCTGGCTGCAGGTGTTGCAGTTGCTAGTGCCTCTCATTGATTTACGGAGCATACCTCTCAGATGGAATGGTTTCACCATGATTCAGAAAGCTGTAGTGGATCAGACAGGCAGCAGATCACGAAACAGTGATCATGACCCTTTTTTGGTGCAAGTTTGACTTTGGGAAGTGCTTTGGAGCTTCTTCTTGGTCCAGCCACTAAGCTGGTCATTGCCAGTTGTCTTATAAAGTCCACTTTTCATTGCACATCACAATCTGATCGAGAAATGATTTCTTGTTGTGTGTAGAAGAAGAGAAGATGACACTTCAAAGTGATGATTATTTTTTATTTTTAGCCAACTCGTGAGGCACCCACTTGTCGAGCTTTCTCACCTTTCCAGTTTGATTCAAATGCTGAATGACCGTAGAATGGTTGATGTTGAGTTCTTCAGCAACTTCTCATGTAGATGTTAGGGGATCAGCTTCAAAGATTGCTCTTAACTGGTCATTGTCAACTTCCAATGGCTGGCCCATCTTCAAGATTCTCATCTCCTTTGCAAAACTTCTTGAAACACCACTGCACTGTACATTAGTTAGCATTTCCTGGGCCATATGTGTTGCTGATGTTGCAAAGTTGTCTCTGCTGCTTTAGGACCCATTTTGAACTTTAAAAAATCTCTTGAATTTACTTTTTTGTGTAACATCATTTCCATAATTTAAAATAAATATAAAATAAATAGTGAGAAATGCACATTAAAATGATATATAACATAACCACATTTATTTAAGAATATATCCCAATATCAAATGACAAATTTCAACAGTGCAAAACCACAGTTACTTTTGCACCAGCCTAATACAATGCTGAACACCATACAGCCCTGCAATCAAGCTTCGAAGAAGTTTGTGGACTGTGGATCAGATGCACAGTAATTGCATCACTGGGGAGGAGCAGATGGGTGAGAGAGAAGGACAGAACATAGGAGCCTCTGCTCTTTCTGACATCTCCATCATTCCTCAGGCCCAGGTATGTCCTCTGCTTGCAGGAGAGAGTGAGCAATTCTTGCAGCTATAAAGTATTTGCTGGGACTCATTAGACCTCACAAATAGAGATGGAGAAGCCTAGTTAAGTTCCCGAGGCTCTAGAGATAGTTGTGTGTGTGTGTGTGTGTGTGTGTGTTAGTTGCTTAGTTGTGTCTGACTCTTTGCAACCCCATATACCACAGCCCACCAGGCCCCTCCGTCCATGGTTATCTGAGTTCAAAGTCTGGCTTCCACACTGGGTAGTAGCCTTAGATGAGTGACTCAGCTTCTCCTGGCCCCAGTTTCCTCTAGTGAAAAATGGGATAAATAGTAGCTTCTACTTTTGAAGTTATGATAATTAGATTATGATTCATTTCAGATATGTAATACAGGATGTTAACTTTAGCTCTTACTACTGTCAGCTTTCCTGGGGATATTGTGGTTGGAATCTGAAAGTTTTTCCTTTTCCTTTTCCTGATATTAGTCCATGTCATTGTTGACTTCAGTATACTTTACTGAGAATTGCATTCCTACTAAAAGTAGAACCAGAGCAAAAGCAATTGTTTGGGGAATCGTATATTATATATATATATATATATATATATATATATATATTGTTCTGCCCGTAGTCCGAGTCCCCGGTCGGGAAAGAAGACTCCTTGAAACAATGCAACTCGCAATAGGGGAATTTATTACTGACTCGAGCCAGGGCCTCCCGCCCTCACCAGGTGTGTGAGGACGAAAGGCCCCGAGCCCCAGTTCTCTCGGGTATTTATTAGGTCAAAATAAGCAGCAGGTAGTTGGCGCAATCGGATTGGTTACACAGTGGGTAGTTGGCGCAAGCTGATAGGTTACACAGTTGCAAGGTAATTTTTGTTGGCCCAACGTGGGGCTTTCAGCTTTCCCCTGATAGGTTCCCTTTTCTCTGGCTAGGCATATGTTGATTGGCTGGCTCTAGGAGGCCTGATTATTATGTTACCCTGGGAAACCAGGCCTACTCCTAATCTAGGCTGCCTGCCATGGCGTTAGCCGTGACAGCCTCACTATATATATATATATATATATATATTTCTTATATAACGTGATGTCAAACAGTTGAGACTGTGAATACTATACTCCACATAAAAGCTTCAAGTTTCACCGATATTAGGAGATAAATAATTGAAAGGTCTAAATTACCTCTGATAATTTCATCTAGTCCAGGCATTGATTGTTTTTAGATGATTTACAGTGTTGTGCCAATCTCTGCTGTATAACAAAGTGACTCAGTTATACACATATATACATTCTTTATTATATGCTTTTTCATTATGCTTTTATCATAGGATATTGAATGCAGTTCCCTGTGCTATACATTAAAGTGAAAATGAAAGTTGCTCAGTCATGTCTGACTCTTTGTGACACCAAGGTATACAGTCCATGGAATTCTCCAGGCCAGAATACTGGAGTGGGTAACTGTTCCCCTCTCCAGGGGATCTTCCTAACCCAGGGGTCGAACCTAGGTCTCCCACATTGCAGGTGGATTCTTTACCAGCTGAGTCACAAGGGAAGCGCAAGAATACTGGAGTAGGTAGCCTAGTGGATCTTCCCAACCCAGGAATTGAACCAGGGTCTCCTGCATTGCAGGCAGATTATTTACCAACTGAGCTATCAGGGAAGCTGTGCTATACATTAAGACCTTGGTATTTATCCATCCTATATAAATTAGTTTGCATCTGCTAATCCTAAACTCCCAGTCCTCCCCTGCCACCCCCACTTGGCAACTATAAATCTGTTCTCTATGTCTATGACTCTTCCTATTTTGCAGATAAATTCATTTGTACCTTATTTTAGATTCCACATATAAATGATACCATATGGTATTTGTCTTTCTCTTTCTGACTTACTTCACTTAGTATGATAATCTCTAGTTGCATCCATGTTGCTGCAAATGGCAATATTTTGCTCTTTTTATGACTGAGTAATATTCCATCATATATATATACCATATCTTCTTCATCTACTCATCTATTAGTGGACTGTTCAGTTGTTCCCATGTTTTGGCTATTGAAAATATGCTGCTATGAACATAGGGGTGCATGTATGTTTTTGAATTATAGTTTTGTCCAGATATATTCCCAAGAGTAGGTTTGCTGGATCATATGTAGTTCTATTTTTAGTTTTCTAGGGAACTTCCATAATGTTTTCCATAGTGGCTGCACCAACTTATTTTGCTTATAATATTGTGTTGGTTTCTGCCAATCATCAACATAAATCAGCCATAGGTATACACATGTCCCCTCCTTCCTGAGTCTGCCTCCCACTTCCCACCCTGTCCCACCCCTCTAGGTTGTTGCAGAGCACTAGGTTTGCGCTCCCTGCATCATACTGCAAATTCCCACTGGTTATCTATTTCACATATAGTAATGTATATGTTTCAGTGATACTCTCAATTCATCCCACCCTCTCCCTCGCCTACTGTGTGCACATGTCTATCCTCTATGTCTGTTTCTCCATCACTGCCCTGCAAATAGGTTCATTAGTGCCATCTTTCCAGATTCCATATATGTGCATTAATATGACATTTTTCTCTTTCTGACTCACTTCACTCTGTATAATAGACTCTAGATTCATCCATCTCATCAGAACTGATTCAAATGCATTCCTTTTCATGGCTGAGTGATATTACATTGTATATATGTACCACAGCTTTTAAAAATCTATTCATCTGTTGATGGACATCTAGGTTGCTTCCATGTCCTAGCTCTTATAAACAGTGCTGCAATGAACACTGGGGTACATTCCACATCGATTCTTAATGATTTAGATACCTGAACATACTACGAATTTGTGAAATAGAGATTATGCCAGTAGGGAAAAATGCTGTTTGTGGAATTAGACATTAAGGTGAAAATTCAGTAAAATAAAAATATTCTGAATTTCAGTGCCACATGGCTGTGAGATGAAATAGAAGCTGCTTCTCTAGGAGCCAATAACTGCCTTTTCTTTTGAAAGAAAAGTGCTTTGATTAAAGTATTCTCTTGCTCCATACAGAGAGTGTATTATTTACGGGGTAGACACAGTTATTTTCAGTATTACTACTCCAGTGCGTTAGCTTCTACTTTGTACATTAATATTCTCAAACCAGTTTAAAATTAAAGCATGTACCTTCAAAATGCTGTATCATTTGTTTGTAATAAAGCATTGGTTAGTTAAAAAAAAAAAACAAAAAACAAAAAAAACAATAAAGATTTGAACCTATAAAAAGAAAAAATAATAATAAAGAATTCTCTCTTCATCTGTAAAAAGGAGTATGTCCCAAGAGTCCTCTTAGCATGCTCCATTTCAGAATGATATGATTTTAGTATTCTAACTTGGGTATTTCTTTTAATGATGAGGATATAATTTTCTAAAAGAACTGTTGAATACATTAAAATTCACCTCCTGGTAGAAATCTGAAGCTCTCATGTTCCATCAGTACTGTTGAAACATAACTGCCCTAGCTGTTTACTGTCTTTCTTTCAGGGACCAGTAATCTATAAATGTCAACATCAGTCTCTGTGCAAGACGAAGCATTGACAAGGATACAGACCACACCGCCACACTAGACTACCAGCAGAAGCTTCCAGTTCACCCTTTTACACCTGTGCTCCAAAGGCAAGCACTTGTAAGCTGCTATAGCCCTCAATTTAGATAAGCATTCGGATGACAACAGCTTGGTGATGATAAAGATAATGACTTTCCATTATCTGTAATCTTTCACCTGGCAGAATTTCAAAGACGTTTTTCATCAGAAAAAATAATCCATGCAGAAATTTAGTTAATTTCAGGAGAGGTTCTTTTTTTTTTTCTTGTCGCAAATAGATGTTGAATTTTATCAAAAGCTTTTTCTGCATCTCAGATGACCAACATGGTTTTTATTCTTAAGTTTGTCAATGTGGTGTATCATATTGATTGATTTGTGGATATTAAATCCTTGCATCCCTGTAAATCCCCCTTGATGATGGTGTATGATCCTTTTAATATATTGCTAGATTCAATTTGATGAATTTTGAATCTGTGTTCATCAGTGATATTGGTTTGTGATATTTTTTGTTCTTGTTGCTATATCTTTGTCTGCATTTGGTGTCAGGGAAATGATACCCTCATAGAATGAGTTCAGAAATGCTCCTTTCTTTGTAATTTTTTGGATTAGTTTAGGAAAGCTTGGTGTTAACTCTTCTCTAAGTATTCGGTATTAATATAATTCACCTCTGTGGTCATCTTGCCCTGGACTTGTGTTTGTTGAGAATTTTTAAATTACTGATTCAATTTCAGTAGTGGTAATTGGTCTGTTTACATTGCATTTTTCTTCCTGGCGCAGTCTTGGGAGATTGTACGTTTCTAAGAGTTTAGAAGTCCATTTCTTCTAGGTTGTCCATTTTATTGGCATATAGTTGTTTGTAGTGGTTTCTTATGATCTTTTGTATTTCTGTGGTGTCAGTTGCAACTTCTCCTTTTCATTTCTGATTTTATTGATTTGGGCCCTCTCCCCTTTGGTTAAAGGTTATCCATTGTTTTCATCTTTTCAAAGAAAAAGTTTTTAGTTTTGTTGATCTTTTGTCTTGTCTTTGTTTTATTTTGCTTTTTGTCTCTATTTCATGTATTTCTGTTCTGATCTTTATAATTTCTTTCCTTCTGCTAACTTTGGGTTTTGTTTTTTCTTCTTTCTCTAGATCCTTCAGTTGTAAGGTTAGTTTGCTTATTTGAGATGTTTCTTATTTTCAGTGGTTCCTTCTTTATGTCTTTAGTTGTAGTTTCTGGTTTGTTTTTTTTTTTTTTTTTACTGCTGTTTGTTCTGAAAATGGTTGTGATTTTGGAGCGCTTGTGAGAGGAAGTGCGTTCAGGGCCTCTCAATTCTGCTATCTTGGTCGATCTCCCCCATAACTTTATATAATGAGGTCATCATTTTAAATGGGTCTGGCACACAGTAGCCATTTCATAAATATTAATTCCCTTTTCCTTTTCCTACACCAATACAGTTTAAACTTGACACGAGTGAAATGAAGACACAGCAGGCATTTGGGGTGATGCTTTTCTTCCTTGTCCCCATGGGGTCCTGGAGTCCACTTACAAGAGCCGGTTTTGTCCGTCTGTCTCTTCCCAATTTTGTG
This sequence comes from Cervus canadensis, assembly GCF_019320065.1. Classification (NCBI taxonomy): domain Eukaryota; kingdom Metazoa; phylum Chordata; class Mammalia; order Artiodactyla; family Cervidae; genus Cervus; species Cervus canadensis. Next base: position 24,170,344 of record NC_057388.1, on the reverse strand, counting down.
CTTACTGATGTGACATTGGTGACTTAAAATAAGCATAGTGGTAATATTCATGCCATAAAAACTGACTAATTTTACAGATCAGCACTGTCTTGTTGTTTGAGAGATGACTGTTAAACTTTTACCAGTACATCCCTACTAATGTCTATCAGTTTCTTCAAGACTATATCTTGTTATTATTCAAGGCCACATTAAGTGTCTCATTTCGGCTACCCACTCCAGTATTCTTGCTTGGAGAATCCCATGGACAGAGGAGCCTGGTGGGCTACGATGGGGTCACAAAGGTCCATGAGGGTCACAAAGAGTTAGACATGACTGAGTGACTAACACTTTGACTTTTCACTTCTTTATCATGACCAATGAATTTAACCAAGTTCAGTTGGAAAGAGAGAGCCTCAACTGGATAAACACTATATTCTTAACAAGTTAATTTCTCTGTGGCTCTTTTTGGGGGGTGGTAAAAAAAATGCATAACATGAAATTGACTGTCTTCACCATTGTTAAGTGTTCTCTTCAGTAGTGTTCAGTGTGGCTTGTTTTTTGTCTTCTCTAGCAAGGTTTATGAGGTAGAAGATGGGTGTGATTATAAAGTCTAAATGGTTCTATTTGTGAGAAGGTTGTTAAATTCTATTAAGGGCATGCTTAGTTCTTACATTTAGTTTTTGATTGATTTATCTGACTGGTTCCATGGTGATCCTTTTCAATGATGTACTGATAGAGCTGTTCCTTCATGTAGAGAGGTTCTGAGCCGTTAAAGCACCTAGCCTACTACAATGTGCTTTATATATCAAGTGATGATAAATGATGGCATTAAAAATATTTACCAAGATAGTTGGTATTTTAGTTAAGAATGTCCAAAATAGTACAGTATAGGTAAAGTTAGCATGAAATTTCTATAATTGTAATGAGAGAGAAAGAGTAGAGTTAGTTAACATAATTCACTAGGAATTCCATCTGGTTAGAATTTCAGTTATATAATTATAAAACTGATTTCTTGGATTTAAAACAGAGGCCACACTTTTTGACAGTTTCTGGTGTGATTTAATCATCAACACATGTCCACTCATATTGTTCAAATGAGACAGGCGATTTCAAATATTTTTAACTCCACTTAAAGTGGATGAATTGTGACAGAAACAGTTGAGGCGAATAGTTTCTGGGCTCATTTGCAATGAGGTATAGAGTCTGGGTCCTGAGTCGGCATTTCCTCCGAAGGTGATTGTGGTATATGATGCATCACAGAATGTGGCACAGAGATTTGGACTGTGAGTCACTCCCCCTTACCATTTTTACACCATTCACTAGCTATGTGACCTTGGGCATATCATTGAAAACATCCTAAGCCTTAATTTCCTATCTATAAAACACAGAGAATAATACCTATTGGACAGAAATTTTTTAAAAATTAAGTTAAATAATGTATATAAATATCCCGGTACACTGTAATGTCATCTTCATAAATGTAAAGTATGAATGCTTCTACTCAGTTTTTAGTTATGGATTATCCTCTTTATGTACAGTCAACCATTTACACCTATCTAACGTCTGCATACTACTCTTTAATACTTTTTTTGGCACCGACCATCTGAAAGATACTGTGTGGGGCCTTTGGGATACCGAGATCTATCTAAAATGACCCCTGCCCTCAAGTAGCTAAGCCCAAAGCTATTTGTTATTTAACCTGAGTATCTATCACCAGTTATTTCATATTACAAAGCCTTACCTAAAAAGGTGTAGAAACATCAAGTATCTGCTCATGATTTTTATATTATGCAGTCCTTCAGCAAAGTGTATAGCAAACAGCCAGCTTGGAAGACAGCCTTTCCTGGAAGGGTGTTTCTGGAGAAGGGTACTTTGCAACACTGAGTTTCAGTTCAGTTCAGTCGCTCAGTCGTGTCTGACTCTGCAACCCCATGAATCGCAGCACGCCAGGCCTCCCTATCCATCACCAACTCCCAGAGTCTACTCAAGCTCATGTCCATCAAGTCGGTGATGCCATCCAGCCATCTCATCCTCTGCCGTCCCCTTCTCCTCCTGCCCTCAATCTTTCCCAGCATCAGGGTCTTTTCCAATGAGTTGGCTCTTCGCATGAGGTGGCCAAAGTATTGGAGTTTCAGCTTCAGCATCAGTCCTCCCAATGAACACTCAGGCCTGATCTCCTTTAGGATGGACTGGTTGGATCTCCTTGCAGTCCAAGGGACTCTCAAGAGTCTTTTCCAACACCACAGTTCAAAAGCATCAATTCTTCGGCGCTCACCTTTCTTTATAGTCCAACTCTCACATCCATACATGACTACTGGAAAAACCATAGCCTTAACTAGATGGACCTTTGTTGACAAAGGAATGTCTCCGCTTTTTAATATGCTGTCTAGGTTGGTCATAACTTTCCTTCCAAGGAGTAAACGTCTTTTAATTTCATGCCTGCAATCACCATCTGCAGTGATTTTGGAGCCCCCAAAAATAAAGTCAGCCACTGTTTCTCCATCTATTTGTCATGAAGTGATGGGACCAGATGCCATGATCTTAGTTTTCTGAATGTTGAGCTTTAAACCAACTTTTTTTCACTCTCCTCTTTCACTTTCATCAAGAGGCTCTTTAGTCTTTTTCACTTTCTGCTGTAAGGGTGGTGGTATCTGCATATCTGAGGTTACTGATATTTCTCCTGGCAATCTTGATTCCACATTGAGTTTGGGTAGCAATATTTTTATTTCTGATCATTCATTTTCTATATAATGCAGTTGGAATTTAGCTCAGCAGAATACACATTCATTTCTTTTTAAAATATAGTCTTATTTACTTTTATGACTACAAATACAGTCACTGAAGTGGATACTGCTACACTGTAATATGCCATCAGGGCTCTCCTACAGGTTTGAAAGACTTCTATCTCTAGCTACTTGGAGTATCTCAGGGTGCCACAAAGTGGGTGGCTTAGAACAATAGAAGTTTGTTCTCTCACAGTTTTACAGGCTAGAAGCTCAAAATCAAGATGTTGGGAAGTCCGTGTTCCTTCCAGAGCCTCCATAGAAAAATGCTTCCTTGATTCTTTCAGTTGCAGTTAGCCGCAGGCATTTGATTTCTGTCTCTGTCCCCATGTGGTAGTCTCCCTTTTGTGTTTCTAGGTTCATGTCCAAATTTTCCTCCTCTTTGAAAGACATCAGTCATGTTGGATTAAGCCCCACTCAAATTCAGTGTGGCTTCCTTGGTGGCTCAGATGGTAAAGAAACTGCCTGCAGTGCGGAAGACCCAAGTTCGATCCCTGGGTTGGGAAGATCCCCTGGAGGAGGGCATGTAACCCACTCCAGTGTTCTTGCTTGGAGAACTCTGTGGACGGAGGAGCCTGATGGGCTGCAGTCCCCAGGGTCACAAAGAGTCGGACAGGACTGAGCAGCTAACACTTTTCACTTTCAAATTTAACTTGCTCCCATTTTAACTTGCTTACATTTACAAAGACTATTTCTAAATAAGATTGCAGTCACAGGTACAGGTATTAGGACTTGAATGTGTCTTTGGGGAAACATAATTCAGTTCATAACATCCTGATTATTTATATTATTTTTTATTAATAAGACATTACTATGGCACTTTAATAAACACTGAAATGTGGTTCAGGAAGATTCAGTTTTATGTTACCATAAACCTACTGAATAAATGGCCAAGGGAGCCGGAAGTGTACTTACTTGTGACTTATGAAGCAGCCCAGAAAGTAATAATCTTAATTAAACTCACTAAGCTGTAGAGTACAAGAAGAATATGTTTTCTGTGTTCTGAGGACCAAGAACGTATCTTGAGCCCTCTGCAATACTGCATACCTTCAAGAGTATTAATGCACTGATATCTTAAGAATATTTGGAGACAACAAAAGGAAAAAATAAATGGAGTTAAATTTAAAAGCATCTTCACAGCAAAGGAAACCATTAACACAATGAAAAGGCAACCTAGAAAATCAGGTTAATCCAAAACGTTCAAGAAATGCATACAACTCAGTAGTAAAGAAAAAACAATTAAAAAATGAGCAAATGACATAAATAGACATTTTTCCCCAAAGAATATATTCAGATGCCCAAGGCTTGGAACATTACTAACCATCGAGAAATGCAGATCAGAAGTTCAATATAAGGTTAGCTATTATTAAAAAGACATGTGATAATAATAGGGATGTAGGAAAAGAAGGGAACCCTGTACACTATGGCAAACAGTATGAACATTTCTGAAGATGTGAGAAATAGAACCACCATCTGATCCAGCAATTGCATTTCTGGATATATATAACAAACCTGCCTGCCCCCAACCCACACAAGTGAAATTACTGTCTTCAAGATATATCTGTACTCCCATGTTCATAGCAGTATTCATAATAACCCAGGAATAGAAACAACATATCTTTTCATGAATGAATGGATCAAGAAAATGTGGTAAAAATACACAATGGAATGTTAATGAGCCTTGAAGAAAGAAATCCTGCCATCTGCAACAACAATGATAAACCTGGAGGGCATTATGATAAGTAAAATACCAATAAAACAGATAGAAAGTGACAAAAACCACATGATAGCACTTACATGTAGAATTCTAAAAGAAAAAGAAGTCAAACTCATAGAAACACAGAGTAGAAAAGTGGTTGCCAGAGAATCAGGGAGATAGGAAGAGGTTGGTAAAAGTGTATAAACTTTCAGTTATAAGATGAATAAGGGTTGATTATCTAATGAATAACATGGTGATTATAGTTGATGATAATGTATAACAAATTTGGTGAGAGAGGCGAGGTCACTTCCCAGGTGGCACTAGTGAGAATGAACCTGCCTGCCAATGCAGGAGACATAAGAGATGCGAGTTCAATCCCTGGGCTGGGAAGACCCCCTGGAGAAGGAAATGGCAACCCACTCCAGTATTCTTGCCTGGGAAATCCCATAGACAGCTGGCAGGCTACAGTCCACAGGGTCGCATAGTCCATAGAGTCAGACACTACCGAAGTGTCTTAGCACATGAGAGAGGTGAACTGAAACAATGTTCTTACCAAAAAAAAAAAAAAAAAAAGAGGGATGTAAATGACCTCGTTGTGACTAAATGTTACAAGGCACATTCTGGAACTATTTCATAGTGTGGTTCTTTAAAGTATGGCATAACAAAAACAAGTGTCAACACCAGTAGGCTACCATCATAAGCAGCATTTGGTGTCATGGAAGATGAATTAGAAGCTGTCACAGAACCTACCATAGCAGCAGCTTCCCCTTCTAGGGTTATAGGAGCCCCTCATATAGTCAGTCACTGTGACTCTGGGAGCTCTATCTGCTGAAAGCTGAGAACAAAAGCCGTGATATGTAGCTTCCAGTGCTGCAGTGTGATCTTTCTTCTCTTTTTGCTTTCTCTCCACAAAAAATTGACAGTGAAGACCTTTATTGAGGGGTGGGAAGTGACATGAATCATTGCAAACAGAAATCATTTTAGTTAATAGACAAAAGAAGCTGATCTGGAAACCAAGGGATGATGTTGTGTGTAAAGTAAATTTGTATGTTCATGAAAAATAAAGCTGTTTTTTTTTCCTATGTTCTGTTTTGTGTTTTGTTTATTAGGGTATATGATAGTGTCTCCTGTATTCAGTGAAAATAAAATTATTTTGTAAACCTGAATAAGGGCATAAAGGAAGAACTTCCAAATCTAGAGTCTGCTAAGGTAGATTTAGTGAAAAGTCCTGAACCTTGAAATAGGGAGCTAAGTAGAAATGATTGTTATGTGATTATTTTATCCCATCATACAGTGATCATTAATAATGACAGAAAAGGCAAGACCTTGATTTTAATTATGCCAGAGGTTGTTTGTAAAACTTCAAAAATCATCTCATGTCAACAGAATATGTATATTCTAGTCTAGGAGTTGATGCTGTGAATTAACAACTTTGGATTCTAATTTAGTATAAATTTTTTTTTACTCAAGAAACGAGACATTTTTCAACAGAAAAAAAATTGGCTCATGGTACACGAATACATAATTTGAACTGTATTTTAATACCTCAAGTGTAAATGAATGAAAAGCATATGAATTACATGGTCTTTAAAATATCCAAGTCAAAAGCATAAGGAGAATGTGTGCTTGACAAAATCACACACACACACACACACGCATGCACGCGCACACACACACACACACACACACACACACACAGACTTAGCTATTCCACATGGATTTCATTCTTTTATTTGTAGTTTGTTTCCTGTCCTTTATGTATTGTAAAAATCTTGTTTATTTCAGAAACAGTGCAAATAGCATTGCATGATATTTAAATAAACTCAAATGTCTTCTTGCATTCCATTTTTTTCAATGCTATGCTAAAACTAAAAGGAATGGAAATAACCTATTCCAAATATAAGGAGGTTTGGAATGTTTTAATTGATACCTTATTCCTGTTAATAAGTCTACTCTTTTTCATCTTCTTCAGAGTCCACTTGTCTTGTTTTTTTGTTGTCCAGTCACTAAGTCATGTCTGACTCTTTCATGACTCTATGGACTGTAACATAGATGAATTCATGGTCCTTATTTGATAGTTCCACTCCAGCTTCAGATTTTTTTTCAAGTTATATCTGTGCTTGGAACTATTTTTTTCTTAATGTCTTTTTTTTCTTCCAATTTTAAAAGCATTCTCCATTCTAATACCCAAATATGTCCTAAAATATTACCTCTTCCAATAAAGCTTTTTAAAGCTGTTTGGGGAAAGATGATATTTTTATGGGTAGAATCAAAAATCATTCAACTATACAAGAGTTTGGTTTGCCATGGGGAAACTCCTGGTTCATTTCCTTGAGACAAAACTCTTCCATCCTTAGTCTTGGAAGCTACTAATCAATTTAAGAAGTATTAACACCTTTGCAGTTATTCAAGAATCATCTGAATGAACTCCTGGCCCTTGACCATGGCAGGTGTGGGTGGAGGGCAGCCTTGTGCCCAAGCCACATTAGATACGTAGCGGTGGAACCTAAATGTGAGAACAGTGCCATATCAGTATCTTTGAAATGCTTGATTAGGAAGGAACAGAAGCTCCCTTTCTGAACGTGGTTAAGGGTATTTAATCATGTTTGTTATTAAGGTCAAAGGTACACAGACATTTCTGACATAGCCATCGTAAGTCAACGTGCAACAGTTGCACCACATTCTCTCTAAAACTCACAAACTCAGAAGCAAATGAGAAAAATAGACAAACGATGTTTGTATCCATTTGATGTGAATATTACATCCTAACAGAAGGCAAATGTATTCCTATGATCAAGTGGTAGAGAAGTCTGCAAGGCCATTGTGTATGCTTAGTCCCTAAGCCGTGTCTGACGCTTTGTGACCCCATGGACTGTGGCCTTCCAGGCTCCTCCATCCATGGGGTTCTCCAGGCAAGAATACTGTAGTGGGTTGCCATTTCCTACTCCAGGGGATCTTCCCCACCCAGGGATCAAACCTGCATCTTCTGTATCTCTCGCATTGGTAGGCACATTCTTTACCACTGAGCTTCCTGGGAAGCCTCATTAGGATTCATTAATCAGATATTTCAAATCTTATATTCTTGAACAACACAGGTTTGAAGTACATGGGTCTATTTACATGCAACTGTTTTTTGTTTTTTTCTTTTAATAGCAGATAATATGGTTCTACAGAAGCTCAGCTGGTTGAATATGCAGATGCAGAACTGCAGATACAAGGAATTTAGGGATACAGAAGGCTGACTCTAAGTTATGTTTAGACTTTGAACTGCATGCAGGGTTGGTGCCTCTAATACCCAAATTGTTCAAGGGTTAGCTGTGAACATAAATGAGAAATAAACTCCTTCTTGTCAGAATGGGCAATGTTTTTCTACTTCTAAAATATATATTTAAATTACTTGAATCCTTCGTACATAAAAAATAAAGAATAAATATTCTTCCACAATAATTGGCTTAATTTAATTGCTCACAATATACCATTCTAATTCTTACTCTGCAGAATCCAAGGTGATATTTTTATGATTAACATAGTAATATCTGTTGGCTTTTTTCCTTAAATGAGTCAAGAGAAAATATTTTATTCAGTTGATAAGAATGAAGGTAGAAGTTGAAATGGAAAAGGTAATGACACATGTGAGCTGATCAAGTTTATTACTGATCATTCTTCATGTTTTTGTGATTTAAAAATGTTCTGATCTTGAAACTGAATAATAGTAAATTTTCAAGTCCAAAATTCAAGTACTGATTCTACCAATGACTTGATGAATGATCTAAGCCTAGGCACCCAGCCTAGCCATAAAAAATGTCTCCAAAGTCCTGACATTTGTGGAACAGTTTCCTGAGGTAGAAAATGTAGATAAGAATAAAATTGTTTACCTCATGATGTTATGAGAATCAGGCAAAGAATGTTTGTGAAATAATTTTATATCTTTAAAGATATTAATGGTTGCTTTAAAAAATTCATCTGAGTACATTTAAAAGATCGTATTGGTTTTATTCAGGGATTCATGAAACAGGTAGCATGCAGGCTAGTAGATACAAAGGAGCTGCAAAGAATTATACAAGGCAAGAGATTTTGTCAGCCGAAGGGAGCAGGAACAAGGAAGCTGTACAAGGCAGGAAAAATCAGATTGATTATTGAAGGTTACTTTCCTTATTAGGGATGGCGGAGGTCTATCAGACAGATTACCTAAGTGATGGTGATAAGAAGTGATGACTACTGGTTTTTCCAGTAGTCATGTATGGATGTGAGAGTTGGAGTATAAAGAAAACTGAGTGCTGAAGAATTGATGCTCTTGAACTGTGGTGTTGGAGAAGACTTTTGAGAGTCCCTTGGACTGCAAGATCAAATGAGTCAATCCTAAAGGAAATCAGTCCGGAATACTCATTGAAAGGACTGATGCTGAAGCTCCAATATTTTGGTCACCTGATGTGAAGAACTGACTCGTTAGAAAAGACCCTGATGCTGGGCAAGATTGAAGGCAGGAGGAGAAGGGGGTGACAGATGATGAGATGGCTGGATGGCATCACCGACTCAATGGACATGAGCTTGAGCAAACTCCAGGAGATAGTGAAGGACAGGGAAACCTGGCATGCTGCAGTCCGTGGGGGTCGCAAAAGTCAGACATGATGGAGCAACTGAACTGAACTGGTGATCAGGAGAGTCCTGATTAGTTTGAGATTCCACACCTGGGAGAGTCAAAACTATAATTAAGTCTCAGTTTGGTGATGTAGGGCTTAGTGTAAGTGACTTCTTTTGGGGAACTAATGTTTGTCTTTTGTTGCCTAGTGACTACTGACAAAGGAATTGTGTTAATAATTATTTCAGTGTGATTAACACATTTCTGCACTATTTATCATTACCCATATGATATTTATGCTATATTAGATGAGCTAAGAAATACTTTCTGTATCTAAATTTAGTAAGAACTATTCTAATATAACTTCTAACAAAAATAGTCGTGGCTACTTATCCCATATAAAATGAGCATTAATGATCAGATACATATTTTCCTTTTTAATTCGTTATATCCTATGTAAACTCAAAACCTTAAGGAATCCAAGTATTAGCTAAAAAGTTAGGTTTCTTTCACCTTGGATATCAACTAGGAATTTGCCTCAGGGCAATGAGAAGACAAAGTTAGTCATTCAAAGAGACTGACAAGAGCATAGAAGTGAGAGCAGGGGGCGGTGACGGTGGGCCTCTGCAAAGCCACAGGAAGAGGCTCTGCCGGCCACACAGGGTCTCATGTTCTCAGCTCGCGAGGGAGCTTTCGCGCCATCTCCAGTATCTCAGTGTTTGGGCTGTGCTTCCTTGTTTGGGACGCAGTCCAGGCTTGCTTCTGAACCTCCTTCCCCAGACGTAGAGGGGAGGAGGCTGACGCTGGGTCGTTACTGCTGGTCGGTGCTGCCATCCTTGTCTCTCTGCCTGCGGTCCCCGTTGCTCTCAGCTCCGGGGCTGGCCTCCCCTGAGTCAGCCCCACCTTCCCCCACACCCTGCCCCGTCTGCTGCTGCTGATCCCTCAGACCCACCGACCCCCGGGGCTTTTCTCCCTCTGTGGGGACAGGAGAGAAACTTTATTCCTGTCTCATGAACAACTTTCTCCAAGAGAGAATCCCACAGCAGGACTGGGGAACCTCAGTTGCACAATTTGCTCCTAGCCAGGGTGAACTAGAAATCTGGGCAAGAAAGGAGTGAAGATTATTATGGGGTGGCGGTGTGGTAAGTGGCTTCCCAGGTGGCTCAGTGGTAAACAATTTGCTGCCAATGCAGGAGATGCAGATTCGATTCCTGAGGGAGGAAGTTCCCCTGGAGCAGGAAATGACAACCCACTCCACTGTTCTTGCCTGAAAAATCCTATGGATGGAGGGGCCCAGTGGGCAAAGAGACAGACATGACTGAGTATGCACACATATGAACTTAGTGTGATAATCATTTTATAATATATACACATATCAAAGCATTATGTTGTACACAGTCATGCAGTGTTATATGTCAATTGTATCTCAGGGAAACTTGAAAAAATAAGACAACTCTACCTATAAAGGCATTTATTCTTAAACATGTTCAAAATACAGTTAACAGTAAAATGCACACATTAGATATAGTTTCTATGGACCACTCACATTTGTTGCAGAAACACTTACTTTGGCTACATAAACTTTTAAAAAAAATTTATTGGAGTGTAATTGATTTACAATGTTGTGTTAGTTTCAGATGTACAGCAAAGTGAATCACTTATACAGACACATACACCTACTCTCTTTAAAGTTCTTTTCCCACATACCTCATTATAGACTATTGAGTAGAGTCCCCTGTGCTATATAGTAGGTACTTATCAGTTGTCTATTTAATATATAGTAGTAGTGTATATATGTCCATCCTTGTTTCCCCGTTTATCCCTCCCTCCCTTCCCCCTTGTAACTGTAAATTTGTTTTATATACCTGTGACTCTATTTCTGTTTTGCAAATAAGTTCTTTGTAACAATTAGATTCCACATATAAGCAATATTGTATGATATTTGTCTTTCTGTCTAACTTCACTCAGTATGACAATACCTAGGTTCATCCATATTGCTGTAAATGGCATTATTTCATGTTTTATGGCTGAGTAATATATATGCAATATACATATTGTATATATTTATATTATACATATATACATCTTCTTTACCCATTCCTCTGTCAATGGAAATTTAACTGGATCCACATCCTGGCAATTGTAAATAGTGCTACAATTAATTTTGGGGGTACATGTATCCTTGTGAATTGTGATTTTCTTCAGGTATATGCTCAGAAGTGAGATTTCTAGATTATATGGTAGCTCTATTTTTAGTATTTTTAGTTTTACTGTTCTACATAGTGGCTGTAGCAGCTTACATTCCCATCAACAGCATAGGAGGGTTCCATTTTCTCTACACTCTCTCTAGCATTTATTGTTTGTAGATTTTTGATGGTGGCCATTCTAAGTGTGAGGTAATATCTCATTGTCCTTTCAACTTGCGTTTCTCTAATAACACCTGATGTTGAACATCTTTTAATGTGTTTTTTTAGCCATTTGTATGTCTTCTTTGGAGAAATGTCTATTTAGATCTTCCACCCACCTTTTGATAGGATTGTTTGTTATTGGTATTGAGCTGCAAGAGCTGTTTGTGTATTTTGAAGATTAATCCCTTGTCAGTTGCTTCACTAGCAAATATTTTCTTCCATTCGGAAGGTTGTCTTTTTGTTTCATTTACAGCTTTCCTTGCTGTGCAAAAGTTTATAAGTTTAATCAGGTCCCTTTTATTTATTTTTGTTTTTATTTTCATTAAATGAATCATAGAACATGTTGGTGTAATTTATAGGCAGAGTGTTCTATGTTTTCCTCTGAGAGTTTTATAGTATCTGGTCTTAAACTTAGCTCTTTAATCCATTTTGGGTTTATTTTTGTGTATGGCATTAGGGAGTGTTCTAATTTCATTATTTTACATGTAGCTGTCTGATTTTCACAGTACCCCTTATTGAAGAGACTGTCTTTTCTCCATTATGTATTCCTGCCTCCTTTGTCAAGGATTAGGTGACCATAGGTGCATGGATTTATTGCTGGACTTTCTATCCTGTGTCCATTCATCTATTTTGTTTTTGTGACAGTACCATATTGCTTTGATTACTGTAGCTTTGTAGTATAGTCTGAAATCAGGGAGACTGATCTTCCAGCTCCATTTTTCTTTCTTAAGATTGCTTTGACTATTTGGGGTCTTTTGTGTTTCCATATAATAAAACAGTATTTTTTAAAGTTAAAAGGAACTTTAGAGATCATCTAACCCAACTCTTTCATTTTACAGATGGCTTATATGAGATCTTGGGAATATAGCTAGTTGAAGAGCCATAGCCTAATGGCTAACTTACAGTTTGCTGTTTTTTTTACTATCCTGCATGTCTGCTAATAATAACTAGTATTTCTTGAATGCTTACTGGGTGCTAAGTACTATTCCAAGAAATTTACACTTATTCACTTATTAAATAATTATTAAGTTATTAATACTCATAATAAACCTTTGAAGAAAGTTTTATTAAAGTATCATTTTATAGCTAAGACCACTAAGACAGAGAGTATTGAAGAGTCTTGCCCAAGGCCATACATCTAATAAGTTCTGCAGAGCCAGAATTCAAAATCCAACGCAGGAGGCCACCTTCTTAATTATGCTATTCTATTTATTATTCCATTTAGTCCAGTCCTTATGACTCTATTAAAGTGAATACTGTTAAAATTTCTGAGGTCTCATAACATACCTAAGCTCATTTAACCTCAGTCCATCCCATCATTACTCCCTGTAGAAAATACTGTTTATGTTTAAAGTTCTGCTTGACTATTCTTTTAAAATTCTTTTTAAATTTTTTAATTTTATATTGGAGTATATTTGATTTACAATGTTGTGTCAGTTTCAGGTATATAGCAAAGTGATTCAATAATTGCTTGAGTATTCTTAATTTTTCTCTTTTTGTGTTAGTAAAAGTTGATACCATATTTGCATGTAATCATTGCTTACTGAAATGAGCTTTCTATGAAGTTGATTGGTCATTGACTGATCAGTGTAAGAAATCTGTTTGCAAAGATAGTAAAGTAAGAAATTTTTACTCTTGGGTATTCTTGCCTATCTCTGATCTTGACCTTTGTCATTATTCATTAAATTACCTCTTTCCAACATGTAAATTTTTAAAATGAATAAGATTATCTCATTGATCTTCAGAACATCTGCCACATGGTTCTAGGCAATGGGGATTCAACATTTTTCCTTTTTCCTAAGAATAAATAAATAGGATTTTCTCTTTTTTCAACCTCTTAAATAAAAGCAGTGAAATTTCAGGAAACAATATTACTTCTCTTATGTCCCTTGCTATTATAAAATCTGAACTTCATAATTTAACTGGATTTTCATTGAAATTCACCACACTCCCCTCCACAGCTGTGGTCTCAAAATACCAGTTCTGCATTTATTTTAGCCCATGGAATTACTGCTCAGAGAAACCACAGAGTCAATCAGACTCAAAATGGCCCAAATCCTTCCTGCTTTGGAGTTTTCCATCTTCAGATCAAAGCGTTTCATGCCCGTCAGCAACTTTTTAAAATGCATTTGCTCCTCGTATGCACAACTTCCATTTAAAGACTCTCCTTGGCTGACTTCTCTGATGAAGTTGTCTGCTTGCCAGGAGAACAACACTAATGTAGAAGTAACACAGGACCCTTCAGGTCCTCTTTGTCAATGATCTGGTATTACAGATAATGGCCAACTTCCAATGTGGACAAACCACCATTCTTTGTACCAGCAACAGAGAAAACTGGCTTTTAGTGTTTTCAAACATGAAGATAATGAAGACAAATATAACATGTTTACATGTGAAGATCATTTGAAAGGGGAATTAAAGACACAATAGAAGCAATTATTTGGATCTATCAAATAGTGCCATGTCATTAGTACTGAATTTACGAGTTTTGTTCATTTTAGCTTCAGCTTGCATATGTGCAGTGGGGTTGATAAAACTTAGAAATGGCTCTCTTACCTTCATTTTTTTAAATCTGATTTTATTTGTCTCAATCGCCTTCTTTTAATGAGAGAAAAAACAATACATGCAAAATAATAGATTTGGAAAAGACTAACTCAAATTCCCAAGGGTAGTAATCTTTTGGAAAAAGTTAATATTCATGAGTTATGGGAAAGTGATGAAAGCCAGCACATCATTTTTCTATGATCCAAGTCTTCAGTTTTTTTGGTCACAGCCAAACCAGGCTTTATAATAAAATTGTTATTACTTAAAGGCGAGGGAAGCAGCAAACACATGTTATTGAGCCTTTATAACCTCAGCAATAATAAATCTAGGGTTTATATTTATGAATACCTTAAACTCATGCTAAGTCTTTGTATAAAACTTCCATCTATTTTTGAAAGCAGTTTTTTTCCTTTATTTCATCAAATCATAGTATTGCTATACAACTAAAACAGAGTTGGATGAAATTTGGCCTTAATAGCCTACTTTCATTTCTGTAATTGTCCTAAATCAATGCATCAAGGTTCCAGTTCAACTTGCTGATTTACTTATAGAATGTTCATTCTGTATCACATAGTGATTATAACTATACAAAATGCAGAAATTTATCTGATAATGAGTGATGTTGAGCATCTTTTCATGTGTTTGTTAGCCATCTGTATGTCTTCTTTGGAGAAATGTCTGTTTAGTTCTTTGGCCCATTTTTTGATTGGGTCATTTATTTTTCTGGAATTGAGCTGCAGGAGTTGCTTGTATATTTTTGAGATTAATCCTTTGTCTGTTGCTTCATTTGCTATTATTTTCTCCCAATCTGAGGGCTGTCTTTTCACCTTGCTTATAGTTTCCTTTGTAGTGCAAAAACTTTTAAGTTTCATTAGGTCCCATTTGTTTATTTTTGCTTTTATTTCTAATATTCTGGGAGGTGGGTCATAGAGGATCCTGCTGTGATTTATGTCAGAGAGTGTTTTGCCTATGTTCTCCTCTAGGAGTTTTATAGTCTCTGGTCTTACATTTAGATCTTTAATCCATTTTGAGTTTATTTTTGTGTATGGTGTTAGAAAAATGTAGAAATTATTTCAGGGGTTTCCACTCTTAGAATGCTAGTTTAAGCAGGATTCTTGTTCATTTTCATGGTTATTGCCTTCTCTTAGGAGGAGAGTGATGGTTTCTGAAATGGTGAGCAAATCTGGATATTTTCATATATCTGTTTATCTACGTCATCTTGACTTTTGGGGAGAGAACTTTATGAATAAATAAGGACCAAAGAAGTGGCTGGATGGGAGAGTAGCACTTGGCTTGGCAATGTGATGACTTGATTGATAGTGAAAAAGAGGGTCCCTTTCAATTTTATATACAGTTCTTCCAGGAAAAGATTCCTTGGATTTGCTTTTTATCTTGTTCTGGCATGGAAAAGAAAAATAATAGTGTACTCATAGGACCACTTTTACAACATGCAGTATTCTCACAGAGGTACATTTGTTGTTTGTTTAATGGACTTGTAAGTCTATAAAAGGGCATGAACCTTAAGTCCATCAATAAAGGCTTAAGGATTCATCTCAGCAACAGGTGAGAAAGATGTGTAGTATGTAGAATGTCATATGAGTCACCCCAAACTAATTGTTAATTAGCCAAAAATGTGTAGAAATTTTTAGCAATTAGTGGAAAGATCAATAGAAAACATCTATATTTAATTAGCCATATGGTTTGTTTTACTGGAATTGCATGTCTCTCCCACTGTGTCTGGCTTTTTGGACTTCACAAGTCCTGTCTATACATACATATAGTTCACTTGTTGGGGTTATTCAGAAAAGTGAGCAGAATTGGGATCTTATTCAGATCGTATCTACTATGTTGCTAGAAACCCGATTGAACTAAGAGGTATTCCATCCTTTGAGTAGCAGGAAGTCTGGTTTCAAGTGCACAAAGGACACTGTTTTAATTCCTTCACATATCATGGCGGTATGCTAGAGATGATTTCAGGAATGGTGGCAAGTTCAAGCTCCATAGTCAGTCACTTTCAATTTAGTCAAAACTTTAAGGAATCTGTGACATAATGGACATCCTTTTCCCATGCCCAGCAGAGGAAACCAGGGCTGCAACAACTATATAATGCAACTTACCTCTTAAAGCCTTATATGGAATAATTTATTTTTCTATTTATGATATGTTAGTTCTGTCTCCCCTGAAAAAACTCATTGGAAATGTAAGGAAGAGAAGTTGTGGTTCTTTCTGAACCCAGTAATCAGCCTTGTCTGTGATTAAAATGCCATCCAAGTACCCCTTCTCTCTGCCAGAGTAAGTCTCTGGCAGGTTGACCTATGATACATCAGTTTTGTCTGGAATAAAGAAGCAAAGGTGCCCTATCAATGTAATTAGTTAGGTGGTCCTTCGTATGAACTATTTTATCCCTGTTCTTGTTAATTTATCCTTACTCACCTCTAGAAAAATTACCAGTCACATGTGTAGTGGTCCTTACCATCTCAGGAGGTTATTGTGAAATGACATCTCTCAGGCAAGAAAACCTAAATATCACAACTCTCATATCTCATTAGTCACTTTCATGGAGTAAAATAACTGACATCTTCTCAAATCAATAATGTTCAGTCAGGCATTTTTTCAGGATGAGGATGAAATCTTTTTCAGAATGAAGGTGAAGTCTTATGATTCCAAATAGCAATGAGGCTCATGAGAACTTGACCAGAAACGGTTGACTCTCGGACAGTTTATTTGAACTGGTCTGTCTTTGATTAAACCAAGAACTCATAGTGCCTTTTTTTCTAGCTTCTTCAGCAACTCTAATTAATCACAGAATTTTGGCATTGATCTTTCCACCAAGCCCATGAGTGCTCTTTGAATGAATGATGATTATTTCTTTGTGTTAAGTCTCTCTGCCCTAAGGCTATCAAAATTTCATAGTTGGGTTTCTCCACATTCTTCAAAGCTTTCTCTTTCAACTTTTGCCTAAAAACAACATGACAGAACAAGATTCATCATCTGGATCTATGAGCTAATCTCATTCAAATGCCTGGCGATGAGAGCACTGAAACCTGTTAACCAAAGCACAGGGCTTTTGGAGAAAGTATATTTGAAAGTGGTGTCTCTAAGAAGTGTAGAAAAGACTATATCTTGACATTTGGACCAGGAAGCCGTCAATCCATGTAGATTTGGGGGACTAGAGTTAGGCCCCTACAGAGCAGTAAAGTTTACAAAATAAGCATAAAGAGCCAAAGGGTCAGAAAATAGTATTAGTTGTCTGTTTCTTTGTTCTGGATTCTATTTCTAGATTATTGAAGTCAAAGAGGTTTTCACCCCTTCCTGCATTGATAATTTAGAACTCCCCATGTAGTATGGCCAGACTTATCTGATGGGGACTTAGCATTTTACCTCTTGCTTTTAGCTAAACTCTGTTGTGTAAACTGAATCTCTATCCTCCCATTTTATTCTCTTGAAATGATAAACGACTCTAACTCCCCTTTCTTTCTCTGAATTTCTTTGTCATTTCATGGCAGCAAACCATCACAATTAGTGCTCCTCCCACTCATCTTTAATATTCTCCAAATTCTCTGAACCAGTCCCCAGTGCCTTTCTTCCTTTTCCTTTCTCCTTCCTCCCTCATCTCTCTAGTCTACCTGCCTTGCACCTACAGTTCTAAATATCTCTCAGAAGGGCTTCTCATGCTCCATGCCTCGCCTGGTCATCAGCAGTGAGCAGAGCAACTCCTCGCTTCCCAGAGACTCAACAGAGAGAAATATTTGATAGAAGAGAAAGGGGTCACCAGCCCAGGTGGGATGCATGAGACAAGTGCTCGGGCCTGGTGCACTGGGAAGACCTGGAGGAATCGGGTGGAGAGGGAGGTGGGAGGGGGGATCGGGATGGGGAATACGTGTAAATCTATTGCTGATTCATGTCAATGTATGACAAAACCCACTGAAAAAATAAAAATAAATAAATAAAAAAAAAAAAAAGAAGAGAAAGGGACATGTAGTCAAGGAACTTTTAGGAATTCTTGAGTTTTGGGGAAAAGTTCAAAGGAAAAATGCAAAGCCTGTGGGAAAGGTTTAGAGGAAATAAGACAGACCTACTGAGATACAGCTAATGGGAGCTAAGGATTGTTATACAGTGAATTACAGTATCTGGAAGCAAAAACAATAGGCTAGTTTCTGAAATCATGCTCCATGGGAAAATATATGGTCTAATTGTCATAAATTTATATCATTATGGTAAAAATGTTTTGATAAATAGAAAGATGAGGTAAAATCAGATCCGGATTTAAGATGACTCACTCATACATGAAGATAAATGGATAGAAGACCAAGTAGAATAACTCTTCTGTAGAAATTGATGTCCATGGCTTTTTAATATCACAAATGTAGACCATTAGCTCAGTACATCATTAATTTGATTTTGCAAGGATTTCAAGGTCCATGTTGCTCACTTGACCATGTGGATTATTCTCATTCATTACTTTTTTTGTTCATTCTGTTATGTGCCAGTTGCTGAGGGCATAAGGACAGTTTTGAAACTAATTGAATACATTTCTGTATCAGGCCCCATTCAGATGTTTTATCTTTGGTAATGAAATTAATCCTGACAATTATCCTTAAGGATGAGTTATATTATCCCCATTTTGCAAAGAATGAAACTGAAGTTCAAGGTGGTTAAACAACAAGGTCATGTGCTGATAAATATTAAAACCTGGACTTCATTTCAGACCTGCCTGATTCCACTGATCAGGCATTTCACAACCTGTTTACATTTACAGTTCTAAGTCCATTATCTTAAACCATGATGTCCTGCCAAGAGATTTGGGGGTTTAACATAAATCCCAAGGAGCCTCAGGGAGATATGATATACAAGGAAGGGAGTTATAATTTTCAGGTCAAATGATGTAACAGGGTCAACAGACCTTGGAACCTTCACTCACTTATGTAAGCTGACACTTTTAGATGAGATGAAAGGGTTTATCACAATCATCTTTCTTAGATTTCAGTACAGAACAGTGACACTTCTTTAACTTACCTATTTAAAGATCAGTGTTTTTCATTTGTTTAACAAACAGCTATGAAAAGCCTATAATATACAGAGCAATGTGACAGGCAATAGAATCAATAAGAAATGATCAAAGACTTCAGGGTCTTTTTACTCTCAGTGGAGAAGTAATGTTACAAATATGTGCAAATAAACTTTATCAAACTTAAGAAAAGTGCATCAAACTTAAGTGCATCGATTTTAAGATGCACTATTTTATCTACCACCAAGGAAAAAAAATGTCAAATTAACTCTCATGCTCTCAATTGTAAAATTTGAGTATACATGTTAGAATCAATTAAATAGAGTAAGTAAGTACCATGCTACATGTAAATGCATTTGCAGTGATGCTATTAGGGCTGAGATGAGGATCGGGAAAGAAGAGAGTCAGAAAAACTTTCCCAGCAAAGTGACTTAAAAATTTTTTAATTGAATATAGTTGTTTTATAATGTTAATGTCTGCTGTATAGCAGAGTGACTCAGTGATGCATATATATAGACATTCTTTTTAATTTTTTTTCCATTATAGTTTATCACAAGGTACTGAATATAGTTCTCTGTGCTATCCAGTAGGATCCTGTTGTTTATCCATTCTGTGTGTGATATTTTGCATCTACTAACCCCAAGCCCCCAGTCCACCCCTCCCCACCCCTCTCCCCCTTGGCAACCACAAGGCTATGTTTGTGAGTCTGTTTCTGTTTAATTTATAAGGTTCATTTACAGGTTCACTGTGCCGTATTTTAGGTTACACATATAAGTAATATCATATGGTATTTGTCTTTCTCTTTCTGACTTAACTTCACCTAGTATGATAATCCCTGTGTGTGTGTTAGTCACTCAGCTGTGTCCAAGTCTTTGTGATCCCATGGGCAATATAGCCCGCCACGCTTCTCTGTCCATGGGATTCTCCAGGCAAGAATACTGGAGTGTGTTGCCATTTCTTCCTCCAGGGGATCTTCCCGACCCAGGAATTGAACCCAGGTCTCCTGCATTGCAGGCAGAATCCTTACCATTTGAGCCACCAGGGAATGCCAAATTGATAATCCCTAGTTGTATCCATGTTGGTTCAAATGGCATTATTTCATTCTTTCTGATGGCTGAATTACATTGTTTATATGTCCCACATCTTCTTTATCTACTCATCTGTCATGGACATTAAGGCTGTTTCCATGTCTTGGCTATTGTGAATAATACTGCTATGAACATTGGAGTGCATGTATCTTTTTGAATTATAGTTTTGTCTGGATATATTCCCAGGAGTTCAATCATATGGTAATTCTATTTGTAGTTTTTTCAGGAACCTTCATACTGTTTTTCCATCCTGGCTGTACCAACTTCCCTTCCTGCCAACAGTATAGGAGCATTCCCTTTTTTCCACACCATCTCCAGCATATTCTTCACAGACTTCTTAATGTTAGCCATTCTGACCAGTGTGCGGTGGTACTTCATTAAGCAAAGTGACTTTTGAGTTGAATTTATAGGTGGAGGGTTGGAAAGAAGTTGTAAAGCATATTCCATGCAGAAGAAACAGAATGAGTGACAAGTGTGGCTGGGCTGATAAGTAGACTGGGCAGCCGGGCATTGCTGCAGGGCTGGGAGAGGGGCGCTGAGGCAATGTGTAGATTTCACATGGCTCCCGAGTTGCAGGCCTGTCTGAGAGGTCCTGAAAACCATGCCTAATGGTTTGCTTAACCTAGTGTAGGCAGTATGATGCTGCTGAAGAAATTCAAGCGGGAAGTAGAGTCTCTCTGGACACTTTCCCCTTCCTTCCAGCCACCAACTAGAGGCTTCATAGATGCCTGTTTTTATATCACACCATTGCTGCCTCAAACTCCATGCACTCTTTTCCCTGCTGGACCTGTATAGTCACCAAGATGATCCAAAGTTCCGATTCTAAGACTGGCTGTAAGATTCCAGGATGTTCCCTGCTTTCCCTCCTCTAGGTCTCCTGTTATCTCCTCTCTCTCACTTCCTTTTGCCCTGGTCTTTATTCTTGAAATAAATGTTTGTCCTCTAGCTCTGTCACTGTTTGGCTCCCCATGAGGAATTTGTTTAATCTCTTGGCAATCGTGGTTTCCACTCCAGTAAAAAGGGGTATAGACATTCATACTCTGCATATCTAAAGAATGAAATGGGTCTGTGTTTGTGTTAAAGAACTTTGTAATCTGCTAGACAGCATCTAGACAGGCAAATTTGGCCTTGGAGTATGGAATGAAGCAGGGCAAAGGCTAATAGAGTTTTGCCAAGAGAACGCACTGGTCATAGCAAACACCCTCTTCCAACAACACAAGAGAAGACTCTACACATGGACATCACCAGATGGTCAACACACAAATCAGACTGATTATATTCCTGGCAGCCAAAGATGGAGAAGCTCTATACAGTCAGCAAAAACAAGACCGGGAACTGACTGTGGCTCAGATCATGAACTCCTTACTGCCAAATTCAGACTTAAACTGAAGAAAGTAGGGATAACCACTAGACCATTCAGGTATGACCTTAATCAAATCCCTTATGACTATACAGTGGCAGTGAGAAATAGATTTAAGGGACTAGATCTGATAGAGAGCCTGATGAACTATGGATGGAGGTTCATGACATTGTACAGAAAACAGGCATCAAGACCATCCCCATGGAAACGAAATGCAAAAAGGCAAAATGGTTGCCTGAGGAGGCCTTACAAATAGCTGTGAAATGAAGAAGCGAAAAGCAAAGGAGAAAAGGAAAGATATTCCCATTTGAATGCAGAGTTCCAAAGAATAGCAAGGAGAGATGAGAAAGCCTTCCTCAATGATCAGTGCAAAGAAGTAGAGGAAAACAACAGAATGGGAAAGACTAGAAATCTCTTCAAGGAAATTAGAGATACCAAGGGAACATTTCATGCAAAAATGGGCTCAATAAAGGACAGAAATGGTATGGACCTAACAGAAGCAGGAGATATTAAGAAGAGGTGGCAAGAATACACAGAAGAATTGTACAGAAAAAATCTTCACGAGCATTAATCACAATGGTGTGATCACTCACCTAGAGCCAGATATCCTGGAATGTGAAGTCAAGTGGGCCTTAGGAAGCATCACTATGAACAAAGCTAGTGGAGGTGATGGAATTCCAGCCAAGCTATTTCAAATCCTGAAAGATGATGTTGTGAAAGTGCTGCATTCAATATGCCAGCAAATTTGGAAAACTCAGCAGTGGCCACAGGACTGGGAAAGGTCAGTTTTCATTCCAATCCCTAAGAAAGGCAATCCCAAAGAATGCTCAAACTACCGCACAATTGCACTCATCTCACACACTGGTAAAGTAATGCTCAATATTCTCCAAGCCAGGCTTCAGCAATACGTGAACTGAGAACTTCCAGATGTTCAAGCTGGTTTTAGAAAAGGCAGAGGAACCAGAGATCATATTGCCAATATCTGCTGGATCATTGAAAAAGCAAAAGAGTCTCAGAAAAACATCTATTTCTGCTTTATAGACTATGCCAAAGCCTTCGACTGTGTGGATCACAATAAACTGTGGAAAATTCTGAAAGAGATGGGAATACCAGACCACCTGATCTGCCTCTTGAGAAACCTGTATGCAGGTCAGGAAGCAACAGTTAGAACTGGACATGGAACAACAGACTGGTTCCAAATAGGAAAAGGAGTATGTCAAGGCTGTATATTGTCACCATGCTTATTTAACTTATATGCAGAGTGCATCATGAGAAACACTGGGCTGGAAGAAGCACAAGCTGTAATCAAGATTGCCGGGAGCAATATCAATAACCTCAGATATGCAGATGACACCATCCTTATGGCAGAAAGTGAAGAAGAACTAAAAAGCCTCTTGAGGAAAGTGAAAGAAGAGAGTGAAAAAGTTGGCTTAAAGCTTAACATTCAGAAAACGAAGATCATGGCATCTGGTCCCATCACCTCACGGGAAATAGATGGGGAGACAGTGGAAACAGTGTCAGACTTTATTTTTGGGGGCTCCAAAATCACTGCAGATGGTGACTGCAGCCAAGAAAATAAAAGATGCTTACTCCTTGGAAGCAAAGTTATGAACAACCTAGATAGCATATTAAAAAGCAGAGTCATTACTTTGCCAACAAAGTAATGGTCTGTCTGGTCAAGGCTATGGTTTTTCCAGTGGTCATGTATGGATGTGAGAGTTAGACTGTGAAGAAAGCTGAGCACCGAAGAATTGATGCTTTTGAACTGTGGTGTTGGAGAAGACTCTTGAGAGTCCCTTGGACTGCAAGGAGATCCAACCAGTCCATCCTGAAGGAGACAAGTCCTGGGTGTTCATTGGAAGGACTGATGCTGAAGCTGAAACTCCAGTACTTTGGCCACCTCATGCGAAGAGTTAACTCGTTGGAAAAGACCCTGATGCTGGGAGGGATTGTGGGCAGTAGGAGAAGGTGCTGACAGAGGATGAGATGGCTGGAGGGCATCACTGACTCGATGGGCATGAGTTTGAGTAAATTCCGGGAGTTGGTGATGGACAGGGAGGCCGGGCGTGCTGCAATTCATGGGGCTGCAAAGAGTCGGACACGACTGAGCGACTGAACTGAACTGAGACAGCATCTAAATAGAAGTGATTTACAAACTGTGATGCTGACATATTATTGACTCAGCAGGCCTGTTTCTTGAGTCAACTGGAGGGCGACCATCTGAGAGCATAGAGATCCTCTCTTGAAGTGCTATTCTGACCTGCTGGTGAGTTGGTTTCTGGGCGGGTATGCGCCAGTCATAGACTTCCTGCCTTACCCTGGCTCATTCCCAGCTTCTCTGTATCTGGCCCTCTGTGTCAAACTTGATATGGCAGTTCTCTTGTTAATGTTTTAAGGAGCCATCCTTTTTTTTTCCATGGTGGCTGCACCAATTTACATTCCCACCAACAGTGCACAGCAGTGGTACTCAACCTTTTTGGCCCAAGGGACTGGTTTCATGGAAGATAGTTTTTCCACAGACTAAGGTACAGGGGATGGTTTTAGGATGATTGAAGTGCATTACATTTATTGTGTACTTTATTTCTATTATTATTAAATCAATTCCACCTCAAATCATCAGGCTTTAGATATTGGAGGTTGGGGACCCTTGGTGTACAGGGTTCGCCTTTTCCCACATCCTCACTGGTGATCGGTATCTCCTCTTTTTGATGGTAGCCATTTTAACACGTAGGTGATAACTCATTTTGATTTGCATTTCCTTGATGATTGGTGATATTGGGCACCTTTTCACGTACTGTTTTCCATTTGAATATGTTCTTTGGAAGAAAACGCCATTCAGCTCCTTTGCCCATTTTAAAATTGGGTTAATTGTTTTTTGCTATTGAGTTGTGTAAGGTACAGTTCCGGCGAGGCAGAAAAGGAAAGATGACCTCAACAGAAGTAGGTTACCTTTATTTAGGCAAGGAGGGGCGACAGTCGGCCTAACAACCAGGCTGATCTCCGAGAGGGATCAGGGAGGCTTCATGCTTATAGGGAGGTTTGTGGAAGCGATAGGGGAAACGTCAATCAGGCGGGATATTTTGAGTATTCTTTTGTTGAGATGACATTTGTAGTTGGGCAGGGGGTGATAAGTCTTCTGGACGGGGGTAGGGGGTGGAAGGTTTCTGGACAGGGGGTGATAAGTCCCAGATAGGTGCAACCGGCCTGAGCATCAGGGTGGAACTAAAGTTATGCTTTGTTTTCTCCGAAGTTAGGTGATTCAGCAAGGGGCCTTTGAGACTGTTGTTCCCTTTTCTAGGCCCAAAAGACTCCTTCAATTTGTGTGAGTTCTTTATATAACTTGGATATTAACCCCTTATCAGATATGTGGTTTGTGAATATTTTCCCCCATTCCATGGGTTGTATTTTAATTTTTTTGATAATTTAGTTTTCTGTGCAGAATATTTTTAGTTTGATGTCATTCTGATCAGTGTTGAGAAACCTTTTCAGTTTTCTGCCAGGAGTTTTATGGACTGGCTCTTACATTTAACTCTTTAATCCATTTTGAGTTAATTTTTGTGAGTGGCATAAGATAGAGATTTAATTTCATTATTTTGCATGTGAATGAATATCCAATTTTCCCAGCCATTTATTGACGAGACTAACTTCTCCTGTGAGCACTCTTGGCTGTCTTGTCAAATGTTGTTTAGTGGCTAAGTCGTGTCTGACCCTTTTGCAACCTCATGGACCTGTAGCCCACCAGGCTCCTCTATCCATGGGATTTCCCAGGCAGGAATACTAGAGTGGGTTGCCATTTCCTTCTCCAAGAGATCTTCCCAACCCAAGAACTGAACTTACATCTCCTGCATTGGCAGGTGGATTCTTTACCATTAGTTGACTATATATGCATATATATATGCATTTATTTCTGGACTGTCTATTATTGTTTCATTCTCTGTTTTTATGACACTACTGCACTGTTTTGATTCCTGTAGCTTTTAAGTACAGATTGAAATCAGGAGGTATGATACCTTCTTTGTTCTTCTTTCTCAAGATTGCTTTGGCTATTCAAGGTCTTTTGTGGTTCCAAGTGAATTTTATGATTTTTTAAAAATTTTCTATAAAAAGTCATTGGAATTTTGATAGGAATTGGATTGAATTCATAGATCGCCTGGGATTTTATGGGTATTTAACAATGTTAATTCTTCACAACACACTTTTTAAAAATATTCAATGCTGAATGTATTTTTTGATAAAAATTATTTCTTCGTAGCCAAAGCTTGCTTTTATTTATCAATGGCATTTAAAATTTTTTAGAAGTCTAGAATCTTAAAATTATAACAATTCTGACAATCATGTTTGCCATTTCTCAAAAGTAATGGATTTTAAATAGTCTTATCAAAGGCCTATTTATTTTCAAAGGCTTTCAGGGAAGATATTACATAACTTCTTTAGCAGATGCTTTGGGTACCCCACCCTTATCCTCTCAGTGTCCGTATACAGTTAGACAGCTGCACTGGGGAAGGCTGAAAGATCTGGGTAGAGAACACCACGGAAGGAGTGTTTAACCAGCCAGTGACAGGAGTTGGTAGCTGAATACTCCAGCTTCCTTATGTCTTAGCTGGGACAACTCTATGTGTGTTCTACGCAGGGGGATTGAGCCCCTATTATCTAGAGTCATAAACTGTTCATTAATAAATCCTCTATTGACTTCCTTCCTCAAGCTCTCCACCTAAGGCCATTACCCATATAAACTGTGTGGACCCAAAGCATTGTCTCACAGCCTGCTTTTGGGGGGAAATCCAACCTAAAAAACCCCTTGATTAATTTTTCTAAGACTGTATCCAACCAGCACCAAATTGCACTTTAGAATATTCCTTCACCAGTGATATATACAAGGGAAATGTGCCTGGATGCCATTTCAGAAAACATTTCTCACAGTTATCCAAGCCAGAAGAACAATGTATCAGAATGACATTTTTCACATATGATTTTCATAATATCAGTTGTCTATATAATGAAAAAGGCAAAATATCCTCATGAAAAGGTTTTTCAAATTAAATAAAATATTCTTATTAGGAGAATTTCTACATCTTCTTGCATAATAAAAGGAAGGACTTTTTTCAGGTATCTTTCATAAGTTGGGCTTCCTTTGTAGCTCAGTTGGTAAAGAATCTGCCTGCATTGCAGGAGACCCAGGTTCGACCCTTGGGTGGGGAAGATCCCCTGGAGCAGGACATGGCAACCCACTCCAGTATCTTGCTTGGAGAACTCCATGGACAGAAGAGGTTTTTCAAATTAAATGAAATATTCTTATTAGAAGAATTTCTACATTTTCTTGCATAATAAAAGGAAGAACTTTTTTCAGGTATCTTTCATAAGTTATTGGGCAATGCTTTTCCACTTCTGGCTCTGATGAATTATCACTTGCTTTACAGAGACTTCTGGGGAGATATTGGGAGAGAAAGAGGTGATGGAGTGGTGGGACAGGTCATGTATTTGTCAGTTTGTGATACTATTTAGTCTAATGGTAACCAGACCACATTTTTCCCTAATTGGGAGCTAGTGGTTGAGGTCAGCAGATGTGTTTGTTGGCAAGTATATTGATTTCTCTGCTACTCTCCTATTGTAGATCAAATAATTAATTCTAGCGTTAATGGAACTGAGGTGAAGATGAAGATGAGCTTGTAAATTTTAGAAATTCATACATTATCACTTTTTAATAGCCAAAATTATTATTCTTTCATGGATCATTAATATGTTGCTTATTTCCTACATATATTCATTTGTCTTAAATCAAATCCCCCAAAGCATAGACTCAGAAACAGAGATGTGCATGAAAGGGGTTTATTGGAACCTGAGCACCAGGGAGTGCAGGGGGCCAGAGAGGCCGGGTTGCGATTCAGCTGCGACAGGGCCTCCATCAGTCTCACGGGGGAGCTCTGGAGCTGATGGGCCTCCAGAGAGAGCCTGAATTGAGGCCACAGGGGCCAACTCTTCCAACTCCCTCAACCCCCTGCCCCCAGTCAGCTGCCCCAGTGCTGAAGTATCCTGTGAGGGTGACTCCCTCCACCTCAAGGAAATTCCCAGAGAGGCCTCAGCTCTAAGCCATGCTGCAAGTAACGGGGGAATTAGAAGCGTCTCCCCTTAGTGGGGAGATGGGGTGACACATCACAGCCTCCACTGTAGCGAGTGTGCATGTTGGTCAGAGGGTGAGAACTTCTGTAGAAGAAAACACGACATTTCATTTACTCAAATATTCTGAGGAATAGTAAATCAAGTGGTTTGATTTCCAAGTTTCAAATCATTAGAGTACAACAAATACACTTTAAGCCAAAGCTATGAAGATGTAATTTAGTTTTTCTAGCTGACCCAGAGGGAGGGAAAACCTCCTCTTACAGAGCTTTAAGAACAACGTTTATTAGCAAGGAGAAGCTTAGGGGTATACACATTAATAGCTTCCTGACTGACAGATGATAGATGACTTGTTTCATCTGACAGTAGCACTTAAACTTTTTATTGATATCAGTTCACTGGCCTCTGTGTCCCTTTTGATCTCTTGGTTGCTGCTGTTTCTGTGGCTAATCCAAGACTGCTTTGGTGCCTCTGGGAGGCAGTCATTTGGAAGGTGGCTCTAAGACCAGTACTTGGATAAGTTTTTGTTGTTTAGTCACTAAGTCATGCCCGACTCTTTGCAACCCCATGGACTGTAGCACACCAGGCTTCTCTGTCCTTCTCTATCTCCCGGAGTTTGTTCAGACTCTGATACCATCCAACCATGTCAGCCTCTGTCTCTCTCTTCTCCTTTTGCCCTCAGTCTTTCGCAGGGTCTTTTCACACTTGATCTTAGCCAAAAGGCCAAGAAGTGATTCACAGGGTCTGTTCCAGTGAGTCACCTCTTTGCATCAGGTGGCCAATGTATTGGAGCTTCAGCTTCAGCCTCAGTCCTTCCAGTGAATATTCAGAATTGATTTCCTTTAGGATCGACTGGTTTGATCTACTTGCCATCCACAGGCCTCTCAAGAGTCTTCTCCAACACCATAATTTGAAAGAATCAATTCTTTGGTGCTCAGCCTTCTTTATGGTCCAACTCTCACATCCGTACATGACCACTGGAAAAACCATAGCTTAGGCTATACGGACCTCTGTTGGCGGAGATGTCTCTGCTTTTTAATATGCTGTCTAGCTATGTCATAGCTTTTCTTCCCGGGAGCAAGCATCTTGGTTAGGTAGTGGGCATATAAGGGGAATCTGCTGACTAAGTAATTCCCTGAGCTGAAAGATCCATTCAACTTTCCTTTGCAACCCAGTGCTCTCCCAGCTCCCGTGGTACATCCCACGGGATATTCTGCTGTTTCTCCTTACCCTCGGGGCAGTCCTCTTGGACAGGTTGTCAACCCAAGAAGCCCACCTAAGTGCCTTCTATGGTATCTCTGGAAATTCATGCATTTCTGTGCAATGTGAGGGATGATGCAGAAAGCACCATGACTGCCTTCCCTACTCAGCTGTCTTTCTTTCCTTACACTCTGTGGGTATAGGCCAAGTCTACTGCAAGGACAATTCTCAGGCAAAGAGAAAATCGTACTCTGTTTCTATGTCTGCATGTGAATGATTACCTATCAATGAATCCCCAGCACTGAATACAGTATCTAAGACAGAGGAAGAATTGAATAAATATTGGCTGAGTGAACAAAGGTTTAGCTACTCAATAGCTCTTTTAAAAAAAAAATTTTTGCACTTTCAAAAGATTTATCTGAAGTCACAGTCCAAGTGCTCCCTCCCATTCATCTCATTCTGTTTTCACTGGGGAACAACATCTGGTCCCTAGCCTCTTTATAAGGCCTGTTATACACACCAAGACTGCAATTAAGTCACCCGCAGCCTTTTCCTCCTTTTGGCCAACCAACATCATTTCCGTGATCCTTTCCTTATAAGCCTGGCTTTCCAACCCTTTAATCATCTCTGCTCTCTTCAGGATCCAAGTGTCCCACTTACTTTTAAACTATGGAGACCCAAGTGGAAATCTATCATAACGATGTTGTAAAAGTTTGGCAAATTTCAGGGGAAACCAACATCTGTTTGGTTCTTTCTCATTATCTTCTTATGCCTTTTCATTAAGAAATTCCCAGGAAGAGTTGTAAAATTTATTTTTTTAATTAATTCAACAATTTCCCTTCTAGTGTAAGTCTTTCTATTTGTATACATATGATTTCTATGCAAAAAAAAAAATGGATTCATAAATGGAGGATTTCTAAGTGCACAAATGTTTTAAAATATCTTGCACATATTTTTAGGGTCTAAATGCAGAATACAGATCTTTTTTACTCTTAAATTTTTTTTTTAATTTTTGTGCTAATAGCAATGACATTGCTTTTCAATAAATTGTTCTTTAACTTAAAAATATTTTTATTTTTTTATTCAATGCACTCAATGCACTTTTCCATGCACTTGATATAGACCCAATGAATAAGAATAAAAATAATAACTGTGATCACATAGCACTTACTCTGTGCCAGGCAAGTGATTTAGATGTATTAGCATGTTTAATATAGATAACCCAGTGAGCCTGCTATGTGCTATGTGCTATGTGCATGCTCAGTCACTCAGTTGTGTCTGGCTCTTTGTGACCCCATGGACTGCAGCCCTCCAGGCTCCTCTGTCCATGGAATTTTCCAGGTAAGAATACTGGAGTGGGTTACCATTTCCTACTTTAGGGGATCTTCATGACCCAGGGATCAAACTGATATCTCCTGCATCTCCAGCACAGGCAGGCAGATTCTTTACCACTGTACCACCTGGGAAGCCCTGAGTCAGCAACTGTTGTCATCCCCATTTTTCAGATGAAGAAACTGAGGGACAGAGAGGCTAAGGACTTCCCCAAGATAGCACAGCAAATGAGGTTCGAAACTGGAAGTTAAACCCTGGAAACCTAGCCCTAAAACGTATGATCTTGTGACAATGTACTGCCATCTGTTTATGAATATAGGGGTGGACTGATTTTTAAAGAATGTTCTTTTTGTTAGTGGTCTTTAATACACTCAAGCAGAATTTTTCTTTGTATTTAAAGACGATTTTTCTAATACAGCTATTATACTTGAGTACTGATGTTGGTTTGACTGAAGAAATGATGCTGGCTGGTACACTCTCTTTACTCCCTTACATGAAGGCAGACTTAACTTACTTTTTGCTTTGAGAATGTGAATCCTGCAGTTGCTAAATATTGAGGAGTCTAATTTCCTTTAAGACCAACATAGAGCTCATCTTGCCAGCATGAATTGCAAATGTTACCTCCAGGAGCCCTATCAAGTTGCTGCCAATGAGCTGGGATGTACATTTTGGGCTTCCCACAAGTACAAAGAGTGCTTGATCTTCTCGCCTTGAGTGGTAATTCATTCTGGAGTCCATTTTCCAGAACAGATGTTTCTATTGTTACTACCCAGGTCTTCCTGTGGAGCTTTCAGAAACCCCCCAGCCTTTTCACAGAACATTTGAGGCCTTTTCCAGAGAACTCTCTGTACTATTAGTCGTAGTGAAGCAGTAAGCTTGTTCTGTCTCTGGTTCTTTGGGTTGTTCTTTATATTTTTCATTTAAACTTTGGGGAAAATAATGACCTTATTAAAAGAAAAAAAAAGAATCTTATGTCATCTGGAATCACAAATTAAACATTATATTCAAAACTCTTAAAAAAAAACAATTCTCCAGGTACCTATTTAAGAGAGAAGCTTATCTGAAAAAACCCACTGCCTTGTTTCCAAATGTAACTCTGTCCTTACCATCTATATGTGTTGTTGTTTAGTTGCAAAGTAGTGTCTGACTCTTTTGACCCCATGGACTGTAGCCTGCCAGGCTCCTCTGCCCATGAGATTCTCCAGGCAAGAATACTAGAGTGGGTTGTTAATTCCTCCTCCAGGGGAACCTCCCAACTCGGGGATCGAACCCATGTCTCCTGCTTGGCAGCCAGACTCTTTACCACTGAACCACCTGGGAAACCCACTGTCTATGTATCGGACAGGAAAAAATATTTGCAGTCATGCATAGGCATTTGAAAACATTTTGGCAGATGCTCTTTAACACTCTGATGTTTCAAAATGTTCTCTAAAATGATGATTTCCCCTTTAAAAATATGTTGTGCATTCAGTTTCATGGTAGGATTTGCCTATATTAGGAAATATTTAAGCAGCACATATATTTCCCAGTATGCCATGATTTTTAAAGGAGTTGTGGCCAAATATTAACAATGTTTCTCTCTCAGGATGTGGAATTGGCGACTATTAGGGATAGTGATAGCTATTTTACATTTTTTCATTTTATTCATTTGGATTGAGTGTCTGGATTTCTTTTTAAACTCTGCACGTGTCTTTCATTAGTTATCAGAGCAGTGAGATTATGAGCCACTTTGTTTTCACACTTTTTTTTTTCAATTTTAACAGAAATGTTATTTAAAATGCAAAACATTTCCTTCACTTGCTCAGAAAATTTTAAGCACTTGATGTATTTAGATAGCTGGTCAGTTAGACATGGAAAGGGATCATTTTAGAATTCCATCATTTTAGAATTTTAGCCCTGAAAGGATACAGCCTTATGTCTTTATGATTAAGCACTGAATTTAAATGAAACTAAATGGTTTTTCCCCAGTTACACAGCTAGCTAGTGGGAAAGCTAGAACCAAAATCCAGGTCTTCTAACTCTAGACAGTACTTTTCCTGTGAAACCATCCCACTTGCCTTAAGAGTTAATTATTTTTGAAAATACTTATTTATTTACTGGCTGTGCTGGGTCTTCACGGCTGTGCGTGGGCTTTCCCAAGTTGCAGACAGCAGGGGCTATTCTCTAATTGTGGCACATGGGCTTCTCATTGCTGTAGCTTCTGTTGTGGTTCCCGGACTCGAGAGTACAGGGTCAGTAGTGGTGGGACACAGGCTTAGTTGCTCCACAGCATGTGGGATCTTCTCAGACCAGGGATTGAACCGGTGTCCCTTGCATCGCAAGACGGATTCTTAACCACTGGACCACCAGGGAAACCCAAAATTTAATTATTTATATTTTCAAAATAGTATAATTGTAAAATACACTGTAAAAATTTGCAAATATATTCCATTCATTTAATTGTATCATGGAGCCAAACTTTAGAAGAGGTGTAAATACATGTAAGCAATAAATATCATGATTCATAGGTCAAATGAATTGCACCCATGTTACATGATGGAAAATACACTTATTTTAAACATGAGATGGTGCTCACTAGGGCACCTTGAGGGATTCTTGAGGGATGGCAGATTCCAGGTGAAAATAATGATCTCATCTAATAATTTATATGCTACCATTCTTCTGTTGGATTATAACAAGAACTTCTAATTGGGCCTTATGTATGTGTGTTAGTCACTCAGTCGTGTCCAACTCTTTGTGAGTCCATGGACTGTAGCCCACCAGGCTCCTCTGTCCATGGAGTTCTCCAGGTAAGAATACTGTAGTGGGTTGCCATGCCCTTCTCCAGAGGATCTTCTGGACCCAGGGATTGAACCTGGGTATCCTGCATTGCAGGCAGATTCTTTATGGCTTGAGCTACACGGGAAACCCCTTTGCTCTTCTGTCCATGGAATTTTCCAGGCAGAAATTCTTCCAGGCAAGAATACTGGAGTGGGTTGCTCTTTTCTCCTCCAGGGACTCTTCCCAACCCATGGATCAAACCCGTCTCCTATGTTTGTTGCATTAGCAGGCAGATTCTTTACCACTGTGCCAGGTGGGAAGCCCAATTGGGTCTAATGAAAACTCTTTAATTCTAAAAAATCTTTCCATTAAAAATAAAAAATGCTGGTAGAGTGGAGACACATGTGTTCCTGTAAAGCATGATAAACAGTATGTTTCCTTCAAGGATTTTGCAGTCATGAAAACAAAAGGAAAAAAACAAAAAACTAAGTAATTCTAGACTAGAGGGAAGTAAGAAGCATGAAAAATTACCAGCCTTGATGCTGAAACCTAGTTCAAAGGCAGACTTTATTAAAAATACACCTAAATAGAAGAGAACATGCAATTACTGCTTTGTCCTAATGGAGTCTTAGTATTTCCTACTATTATTTATAAAAAGGCTTAGCTCAGCTCTTAGAATCAGTGAACAGAGACATAGGATCCTCGTGTATCCTTTTTCTGTAACTTGTGGAAACATATGTGCTCTGCTCCTTGGACTGCTGACCTCCACAAAGTGAGGGAACATCCCAGAGGGACATTTCTTTGTCCTACAGAAGCAGAAACATAGCACCAACATGGCACTCAGTCAGTGTTTGCTGAACAAATGAATCACAACCTGTTAACTACTTATCCCTCTCCACTCTAAACCCATATGTAAGCTTTGAAAAGCCTGGAGAAAGTTTATTTCTACTTCTTTCCATTCTGTCATTCTGTATTAGAAAGAAAGAAAAATGGATCCTGGATATTTTCAAGGCATATTTTTGGAGGAAAAATAATAGAAGAGAAATTGTGACCTATGAATTTTTGTGATCAAATAAGGTCTCATTATTTGACCATTACCTCTTTCCTGGAGAAGATTGTCATTGCTAGTAACCTTTCATTTGTGGTTTTCTTTCATTTAATAGTATGAATGATAAATGAAATGTTGTTTTTATTTTCATCTTTTCATATGTAAAAATGGAGGCTTTGACAAGTAACTGGTCACACAGAGAAGTCACTGGCTCAGGGCTGGAGCTGGTGTAATGGGTTTTAAGAAGAGGCAGGTGCCAAATCAGTGAGATGAGAGAAGTTGTTGGCTCTGAGTGAGGAGACAAACCTGAGAGAAAGAGGGATGACTCACCAGGAAGTAGAGCAAGCACAAAAGGTCAACTTTTTCTCACAGATAAAAACTCGAGTATCATATTTCTGATATGATGCAAACACAGTCTGGACACTTTGGCAAAAACGTAACATGTCCAAAGTACAACTTCCCTAGAAAAACCTTTGAGTAAGATTAAAATATAGGAAAAAAAAAAAGGCATACCTATTGGAATTTACAGGTCAGGTAAGGGTTTACTCTGGATTCCTTGTCACATCTTTAGGAATAAAGAGAGAAATGTCTTAGGAACTTTTATTTCAAAACAAAGGGAAATGAGAACTGTGCAAAATGGTATTATAAAATTAATTTTAGCACACAATTGCTACCATTTAAACTAAGAAGTGGGGCTTCCCAGGTGGCACTAGTGGTGAAGAAAGTGCCTGCTAATGCAGGAGATGCAGGTTCTATCCCTGGATTGGGAAGATCCCCTGAAGGAAATGACAACCCAATCCAGTGTTCTTGCCTGGAAAATCCCATGGACAGAGGAGTCTGGTGGACTATAGTCCTTGCAGCAGCAAAAGAGTCAGAGGTGGCTGAAGCAGCTTAGCATGCAGGCATGCAGACTAAGAAACAGCTCTTTCAATATTGCTCCTACAGACTTAATTCATTATCAGTTGAGTTGGGACTGAGATGGTGAAGACAGGGGAGAAAGAACTAAATATGAAAATCTTCAAAAGGATGTGGCAAGCCATTAAAATTCATTGATTCAAGCAACCCATTACAACATTTTCCAGCCTGCTTATTGAAGCTGTGGAAAAATGGGGAACTCACATTTCTCACTCTTGGATGTGGAAAGTTTAAATTACAAGAAGATGGAGAGGAAGGAAAGGGGCAAAGGAAGGAAAACCATGATTCAGTTATGGCTAATCTGAATTTATTGGTATTTCTCAGTTTTACAAAAGGCAGAGACCAAACAAAAGGATGAAGAATGAGATAAAAATGCAATTAATGTATACACCAAAAGAGGAGCAAAAAGGGGCTTTCTTCAATGAAGCTTATAAAAACGAGGAGAAACACTCACTGTCTAGACTGTACTTCATTTATTTATTCTTTATTATAATACATTAAGAGCAGGCTCGCTACCTAATCCATGTGCCTACAAGAGAACATGAAAAATTCACTTGACCATTCTGAATATGTCTATAACACATGATATGGAAACTCTTTCTTAGACCTTAGAATTACTACCATTTATTGCTTCCCATGTTGAAGGTATTCAAGCTGGTGGCTCAGTGGTTAAGAATTTGCCTGCAAGTGCAGGAGCCGCAGGAGACAAGGATTCAGTCCCTGAGTTGGGAGGATCCCCTGGAGGAGGAAACAGCAACCCACTCCTGTATTCTTGCCTGAAAAATACCGTGGACAGAAGAGCCTGGCAGGCTACAGTCCATGAGGTTGCAAAGAGTCAGATAGGACTGAGCGCACACATGCGCGCACACACACACACATGTTCCAGGTGCTCTTCAAGGCGATTTAGGTTGTATTTCATTGAGTTCCTCTAACAGCTCTGTAAAGTAGGCAAACTCACAGATACAGTAGGTGAGAAATTGAGGAGAAGAGAGGGTGAGTGGCTTATCTAAGGTCACATAAGCAGTGAACAGAGGAGCCAGTCTCAGGACAGACTTTCAGGATAAGTCTCTGATGCAGAGCTCAGACTCTTTCTACCATGCCCTGCTCTCCGTCCCCTCTGTCTTATCCTAGAAGGTATGTGTAGCTTGATGAAAAAGAGAAAGTCTTCTGAGGACTTAGAAACCAAGGTCAGTACTCTCGGAGGATGAGGACTAAATAAAAGAATTTAAGACGTCAACGCAGACACCTAGGGGGTGCATATTGCGGGCAGAGCACCTAGGTAGCAGAGTGCGTGGTGTAGCATAGGGGATCAATGTCTGGTGATATTGATGGAGGACCAGGCAAAGCCAGGAGTAGGCTTAGGCTGGATAGATAAAACAGTTGGCCACATAGAAACACTTTTTTTTTCTCCCTTTGAATGAAGTTTATGGGGATTTGTGTGGAGCCATCATTTCAAAGAAATGGAAGGAAGCATATACAACTGAGGTCATGCCTGAGATAGGGTTCCTGAAGAAATGGAAAAGAAACATCTCTTCAAGATCTGAAAGTTGGAGGCATGGTCTCCAAATGTGTCCCACTTTCCCCGCCTCCCACCCCATAGAATGTGTCGTTATTTCATTAGTCATCTCCTGAGACAGACAAGGCCTTTCAAAGAGTTGGAGCTTCAAAAGGTTTAGAATATATATTTTCTTTACAAGTGCTTATTTTGTCATTTCTTTCTGTTAAACTTGTAAAGCTGGCTCTGTGTTAAGTGCTTGTCAGGAGAAAGTGACGATTTGGTTCCTTTTCTCAGGCATGCTGTAGATCACAAGGGGCTATTCATCAACATTGCAATCTTGAGTTTTCACATCATCTTGTAAAAAGGTTCATTTTTTTCTCACGACATACTGAAAGGATTTTGGGGCACTCATCGTGACCTTGAACATTTTTTGAAAGAAAAAAAAATAGGTATTTGAAATGAAGAACACCGTAAGTATTTAGAGGTAACTGATTTTGATCAGATTGTTGCGTGGAGAATTTCTACTAAATAGCATAGCTGTAGAAAGAGGCAGTCAAGCATAAAACCCTAGGTGACATTGCCTAAAAGACCAAATAAAAGTTTTTTTTTTGGAAATATCATATCTTTTAAGGTGTCTTAACATGTCTGAACGATACCTAGGTTCCCATCTTGTCAAAGTTATGACTAAAAGTTAGCTAAATTTCTTTGCTCTACATTTTGAACATGTCTAGGGTAAAACTTTCTTTGGTCCCTTTCTTTTATGTCTTGGTAGAAAATTATTAGAAAAAAATTTTTTCAAAATATATCTGTAAATATTTCATGGTTTCTGATTGTAAAAAGTAAGGCATTATTTTCACCTTTCCAAAAGAAAACCATAAATAATCATCAAACTCAGTTTGCAAACTACAGAACAGTGTGAAAAAGGAAGCATAATCGCCATCCAAAGGCAGAAGTTTTGTATATTTCCTACAGGGGCTTCCCTGGGGACTGGAGAAGAATGGTATGTTTTGATAGGACTTTTGTTCAGCCTGCCACGATGAGGACCTGTGCCGTTCTT
Organism: Cervus canadensis; assembly: GCF_019320065.1. NCBI lineage: Eukaryota > Metazoa > Chordata > Mammalia > Artiodactyla > Cervidae > Cervus > Cervus canadensis. The sequence continues at coordinate 24,132,972 of NC_057388.1, read as the reverse complement.
GTTTTGCCCTGTGACTATTGCCTTTAAGAGACCGATGGTTAGAAAATCCATAGCATTGGCTCTACAATCCAAGTCTGCATTTTCTAAGAAATAGAAAGAAATGATTTCTTCCACTCTAAAGAGTATAGAAAGTGAACAGCTCAAAAGATGGTTGAGAACAGTTGCTTAAAATGTGTGCCTTTTCAAAGTTATGTACACTATTATCCAATCTGAAATTTTAGCATACTTTTTTTTTTATGGGATTTTTTTTTATTAACAAGCTTTATTTTTTAAGCACAGTTTTCACAGCAAATAGAAAAAAGAAAATGGGCAGATAACTCTTTAGATTATCAGTTCAGTTCAGTCGCTCAGTTGTGTCTGACTCTTTGTGACCCCATGGACTGCAGCATGTCAGACTTCCCTGTCCATCTTTACATTATAGATAATATATAAAATGACTTCAAATTTTCTAAACTCAGTCTGCATTATTTTGTGTATTCCTGATTCGTAGAAGACTCCTTGGTGACTGGACAGCATCCTCTCCCCTCCTAATTTGGGTGAGGTCCCCAGGTTCCTCATCTCATTTTTCTTTTAGGGAAGATCTACCATGAGACTATTTTCACACTTAAAGATACTCATGGATTTCAGGTATGCATCTCTTTTTCTACACCGAGGCTATTAATTGCATCCTGTTCTGAAATAAGTCCCTCTCTACCTATCTTTTCAAAGAATCCTTTAATTCAGGCATTAAGCTACACAGCCTAATTGTTGAAAATGTTCTACAGTTCTTTGGACAGGTATTAATTTTACTGGTTTCTTGTTCCACTATTATTTCCATATCTCTCTTTCTTGGATTTATGTTTCATTTACTTTACTACTTTCACAGTGGCTCTTTGCACATCTGATAAGTTTAAATTAGCTAGTTTTTTTTCCCATTTATTCCAACTAATAAAAATTAGCTAGTTTTTATGTAATCCCTATTAACAGTGTCTCAGAACAGGTGCTTCATGAAGCATAGTTTGGAAAACAATAAGTTTGAGCTTCCCTGGTAGCTCAGATGGTAAAGAATCTGCCTGCGATGTGGGAGACCTGGGTTCGATCCCTGGGTTGGAGAGATTCCACGGAGAATGGTATTCTTGCCTGGAGAATTCCGTGGACAAAGGAGCCTGGCAGGTCCATGGGGTCACAGAGATTATGTGTTTACTCATCTTATGGTGACTGGAAGCACTGAGATTTTTGAAGCCAGATTTGATTTCATTTTTAAGATGAAGCATCCTATGACCAAAAGACTCCCATAAATATCGGCTTACATGGGCTCCATACAAATAATTACCAGGAATACACATGTATCTTATTTTAATAATGAAATATCAGTTATAGTTTCTCCCTCTGTTTCACTGCATTGCTTCGTTACAGACAAAGAGAAACAGAAAATGAAACACGGTTCACCTAAAGTCTTAAAAGCTTCTCAGAAAGGTAGGACGGAGCTGTAGGCTTATTAGTATCTCTTCTACTTCATTGCTGTTACCCTCATCATAGGTAAATTAAATCATGTATGTAAGATAAGAAGATAACACATCCTATGCTTGTGAGCCAGTATTACTACTGAGCTTTGTATGGCCAAAATTACCTCTGCTAACAGTTTGTGGAAAAGGAGAAAAGAAGGTTTGAGTAAGAACAAATGCTAAGGTAAGGAGTGTTTAGCAACATTATTTTACAATAGGGCTTTCTAAGTAAGTCCTTTTCATTTATAGCTGGAAATGTCCATTCTCCTGCTCTGCCCCTCTCCTCTCCAGTTATCTGTACTCAAAATTCATTGCCAAGGATCCCAAACTATAGTGTGAAAGTGTTTGAAGAGACTATAAAGACAACAGGCTCTGGAAATACAGAGTCATATCTAAGAGACAAATCTCTTATTGGAGTTTGGTTACATAAGAATTTTCTGGGTATGGAAAATGAATACCATGGTCTTCCCCTGTATATCCTGGAGTAGTCCTGCCCTGCCTATCAGAATTCCTACTTGAGGACTTGAAACGTGATTTGATTTCAGCCCCCACAGTGTACGCATGGCAGATCTACAAATGGCTTCTAAGCCTTTTGATGTTCATGCAGAGGAAAGAGCAGGGAGCTGTTTCCTGGAAGACTATGGGGCACTAGGGAGCCCTAAAGAAAGAAACAATGGCAAGGAAATGTTGGTCCTCTGTGCTCATTATGTTCCTGTGAACAATGAATTTCATGAGTTTTGGGTCCTTGAATGGACGTGTTACAGGTTCCAGTCCTGTTCCCAGCACTGTCTTGGGGACCATACAGATTTATACTTGAAAAAACAACCAACATTGTACCTACTTTCCCAAGACACCTAAGGGGGATACTGGGCTATTTTAATTACAGACAGTATGAAAAACCTTTTGGAACATTTGTAGTTCAAAGATTTATTTAAAAGTGTGGTTGAATTGAGTCTGTCTTGTATCAAATCTTTCCAACCTTCAATTCCTCCTTTTAATTTTCTTCTTCTTAAGGACTGAGAATACTAGAAAAATAATCTCTATATTTATACATCAACCAGAAAGAATGCCTCTGTGACTTTCAGTATGTTTCTTAAAGCTGTAATATGTATGTGTTGTTTTGTTCTTAAAGTAAGCATTGAGAGTTTTTTAAGCTACAACAAATGGGATTGATTTTTCAAATTTTAAGCATAGCTATTCAAATAGAAGTCATTTGTGGATTTTATTTCCCACAGAACTTTCTGTTTTTGCCAAACAACTACCCTAATTTTTATTTTTTCTGACCTTAACACACAATAATACTTTATAGATTTTTTAAATGAGTTTTGTACGACTCAGACATTTCACATGCTTTATCCAGAACACATCATCCAAACCCTTAGACTGCTCCAAGGTTACAGAAAGAGAAGCCATGGCAGTCTGGACAAAGCCTTACTAGGAAATTCATGCATGAACCATTCAACTGACAAAGCCTCAGCCAGAATCTAATCTGCTCTTAAGTTTATTACCTTGGGGCTTTCAGGGCTGAATGTAGTTGAACAGCAAATTATCAACTAGCTAATATCTATCACATATAATTTCCAAAGAACTGTGTTAGAAACAAAAAGTCCAAGTCATGGTTCATATAACTGAAAAGGAATGAGTCCCCACCCCTGTCATGTTTTTAGAGAGGTATCTTAGGAGAATTATTCCATACTCAAATTCCACTGTGACATTCAGTGTTAACTAAGGCATTTGGGCGGAGAAGGCAATGGCACCCCACTCCAGTCCTCTTGCCTGGGAAATCCCATGGACGGAGGAGCCTGGTAGGCTGCAGTCCATGGGGTCGCTAAGAGTCAGGCACGACTGAGCTTCACTTTCACTTTTCACTTTCATGCTTTGGAGAAAGAAATGGCAACCCGCTCCAGTATCTTGCCTGGAGAATCCCAGGGACAGAGGAGCCTGGTGGGCTGCCGTCTATGGGGTCGCACAGAGGTGGACATGCCTGAAGCGACTTAGCAGCAGCAGCAGCAGCAAGGTATTTGGGAATGAGAGTTATTGAAATTTCAGACATTTCCAGGCTTGGTTTATCTCTCCCTCTTTCCTCTCATGTCTGTATTTAGGGCTGTGCATCATGTTTCTCATTTCCCCTCCTCTTTTTCAAATAATTATCAATCCCTTAAGAAGAACATAAATGAGGGTAAGAGAGAGTCTTTATTCTTTGAGTGTTAAGCCCTTAGTAATACTCTATATTGGACCTCCCAGGTGGTACAGTGGCAAAGCGTCTGTCTAGCTGCCAATGCCAGAGACACACGAGATGCAGGTTTGATCCTAGGGTCAGGAATATCTCTTGGAGAAGGAAATGGCAACTCACTCCAGTATTCTTGGCTGGGAAATTCCATGGACAGAGAAGCCTGGCAGGCTACAGCCTGTGGGGTCGCAAAGAATCGGACACGACTGAGCGACTGAGCACAGGACAGTGCTTTAAAAACATTCTCTTCTCTGATCTTTACCTCTCACTTTAATGTTGGTGTTTCTCATACCTAATAGATATTCACTCTCAAAATCCCAGTCTCCCCTTTTTCCCAGGCATGTGGCCTCCCTGTTCATGGTCACATTTCTCAGTTTCCCCCGCTCCTCCACTCACTTCCTACTGGTGAGAACTAGTCATGTGATCAGTGGAAGGTAAGGCCAAGAACACAGCCTTTGTGTGTGTGACTTATATATAAAAAATCGCTTGTCCTGGTCTTGCTCTTCTCCCGCTTCTTTCATGCAGGCTGGCTGGATTTGCTGAGAGCCAGCTGTGCCCTTGTAAAGGTGGAAGAGGGCCTAGAGGATGGAAGGAATTCATGTTCCTAAATGCATTAGAGGAGCAGAAATGCCCACTCCACTTAGAATGGATCCACAACAAGGAGAGACACAAACCTCTAAGTCACTGCCTATTTAAAAAAAAAATTATATTTTGAGGTCGATTTCTTTCAGCAGCTTAGTCTTTGCCTCAACAAAGAAATATTTATTGATTTCATTTTACTGATCAAGAAAAGACTCACAGGGTAAGTTGCTTACCTAGCAGTGTCAGGTCGGTTTATTTTTCTTCCTCACTTCTTATCTCGTTTCAACACAAATCTGGAACACGGGACTAAAGGGTTTAAAACAATAGACAAGTTACAGCTCAGTTCAGCTCAAGCAGACAGATCTTTTACTAGACAGATACTCAGAAGACATGGGAGCAGGCTGACCCCAGAGTAGTTGTTCTCCTCATCCCTCTTGGCTTCTCTCTGCTTATTCTTCCCATCCCCTCCTTATGGTTGTGCCCCATGCAAACTAGGGCTTGTATCCACCACCAGTCAGTGAAAGGGAATGCAAGTGGGCATACGCTGAAGGCCGACTGACAGTTGAAACTTATGTAACAGCTGGTTCTGTTGTATATGTCTTTCCATAATTTAGTCTGTTATTATCAGATGTATATATGTGGAGAGTATTTATGAACCCTTAATTGGCTCCTCGCAAAGAATGCTCAAACTACTGCACAATTGCACTTATCTCACATGCTAGTAAAGGAATGCTAAAAATTCTCCAAGCCAGGCTTCAGCAATACATGACCCGAGAACTTCCAGATGTTCAAGCTGGTTTTAGAAAAGGCAGAGGAACCAGAAATCAAATTGCCAACATCCGCTGGATCATCGAAAAAGCAAGAGAGTTCCAGTAAAAACATCTGTTTCTGCTTTATTGACTATGCCAAAGCCTTCAGCTGTGTGGATCACAATAAACTGTGGAAAATTCTGAAAGAGATGGGAATACCAGACCACCTGACCTGCCTCTTGAGAAACCTGTATGCAGGTCAGGAAGCAACAGTTAGAACTGGACATGGAACAACAGACTAGTTCCAAATAGGAAAAGGAGTATGTCAAGGCTATATATTGTCACCTGCTTATTTAACTTATATGCAGAGTACATCATGAGAAACACTGGCTGGAAGAAGCACAAGCTGTAATCAAGATTGCGGGAGAAATATCAATAACCTCAGATATGCAGATGACACCACCCTTATGGCAGAAAGTGAAGAGGAACTAAAGAAGCCTCTTGCTGAAAGTGAAAGAGGAGAGTGAAAAAGTTGGCTTAAAGCTAACATTCAGAAAACTAAGATCATGGCATCTGGTCCCATCACCTCATGGGAAATAGATGGGGGAGACAGTGGGAAAACAGTGTCAGACTTTATTTTTTGGGGCTCCAAAATCACTTACAGATGGTGACTGCAGCCAAGAAATTTAAAAGATGCTTACTCTTGGAGCAAAGTTATGACCAACCTAGATATCATATTTTAAAAGCAGAGACATTACTTTGCCAACAAAGATCCGTCTAGTCAAGGCTATGGTTTTTCCAGTGGTCATGTATAGATGTGAGAGTTGGATTATAAAGAAAGCTGAGCATCGAAAGATTGATGCTTTTGAACTGTGGTGTTGGAGAAGACTCTTGAGAGTCCCTTGGACTGCAAGGAGATCCAACCAGTCCATCCTAAAGGAGATCAGTCCTGGGTGTTCATTGGAAGGACTGATGCTGAAAGCTGAAACTCCAGTACTTTGGCCACCTTCATTGCAGAGTTAACTCGTTAGAAAAAGACCCTGATGCTGGGAGGGATTGGTGGGCAGGAGAAGAAGGGGACAACAGAGGATGAGATGGCTGGATTGGCATGCACCGACTTGATGGGCATGAGTTTGAGTAAACTCCGGGAAGTTGGTGATGGACAGGGAGGCCTGGCATGCTTGCAGATTCATGGAGGTCACAAAGAGTCCGGCATGACTGAGCGACTGAAGGAACTGAATGGGCTTCCTGTGCCTAAGGTTATTGTGGAGCCTCTGTATTAGTTTGTAAATCCACTGTGTGCCCAGTCCAACATGTGCAGTAGTTTGGAAAAGCCTCTGTGGTTATTTTTGTAGCCTTTGAGCTCACCTATATCTCTCCTGGATGTGTCTGGGATGGGCTTTAGAGATCAGCTTTATATCCTTTTCCACTAGTCCACGCCCTTGTTGCTCATGCCTAGCTTCCTACCTCCACTTCGGATTTTCCCCAGCTTCGCCCTCTTGCTCAGCAAAGTGTAATTTCCACTGGAGCCCCTTTGGTATAGGAGTCATAAAAAAACCCAAAACTCAGTTGGCTCCGGGACCAGAAAATACTCATCTCTTAAGTCAGAAGTGTCTTTATTCTATTTCTTGGATCTAAATGAGCACCTTTTTGTTTAGGCGGTTCTCCTCAGGGGTTTGCTTTCTTGGAACAGTCCATCCATGCAGCAAGTTTGAAATAAGACCTTTCAGGGTTATAGGTCATGTGGTATCAGCCCAGTTGATCTCGACACCTCTGACAAACAGCAGCAGAAGAAAGGACTCTTTCCACATGAGTTTCTTGTCTGCCCCTGAATCTTAGGGAGGATATTATTCCTTACCCCGAAAAGCTATCATCTTGTTCTACAAGGCCAAATAAATATAATTAACCCCAAATTTGTGTTTGGCTGACCAATCAGCACAGTTGTAAAAAGATAACCTTCATGAAATAAATGACGAAACCTCCTTGACAAGTCAATAAGGAAAAAATCGTGAGATAAATCAAGACGAATGGGAAGTCAGCTGGAAGACATCAAACAGGCAAAGCAGGTGCGTTGGCCTGTGTTTGGGAAGATGATGCACAGCATGAGGCATCGCGCACTTACACAAAAGTGAGATCCGTAACCTTTGTCAGGCTTTGAACTGAGCTAAATGCATGACTTATTTAACAAGATCTGGTCGCTGGGAACTGGCTGAACTAAGAATGTCAAGACCAATTCTGAAGATGTTTTCTCTTACTTAGCCTGTTTTCCTGTGCTCTGAGGATTGCCAAGCAGCCTGTGGCAGATGGCCCTTCTGCTAAGTGTGTTTTAAGTGATGTGAGGGATGGCATGATGAACCATCTCCCCAGAGAAGCAGGAAGAAGAAATTCTTATAAAAAAAATGCCTCTGTAGTGTGGGTGGCTGTAAAACATGCGAGGGGTGAGCAGACCTTTGACAAAACAACATTGGGCCAAACAACCCAGAATGACTTGAGCATGCATCTGTGGGTGCTCAACAGGCACAAAAGTGTGAATGCTCTATGCCAGCACAACCTGGCATAGATACCATAGGCAACAGAATCTTGCATCCAGCAACATGCTGGCATTTTCCAGAAAAGGCTGCCTTGTCGCTGCAGAGGGAGATTTAGATACCACAGTTGATTCCACCCTGGCATGGTTCATTAGGCCCACAGTGATTGCCTCCTTCATTTTGGGGCCTCTGAAAATGCTTCAGGAGTTGTCGTCCAAGCATGCACACACACACACACACACACACACACACACACACATACCCTGAAGAGGACCAGGAGTCTGATTTCCAATACTTTTTGGCTAAGAGCCTTTCCTAATTTCTCACACAAAAATATGAACACTAAGGAAAGCCACCCAAAATTTGAATTTTCAGAATCTGAGAGTTCTTACATCTATCCACAAGATGAACAGAACTGGATTGAAAAATGCATTTGAGACCCACCAATGCCAAATCCTTGCAACAGAGCAAGTGGCCCAGCTGGAAGTAAAGTAGAAAAAGCCCCAAACCATTTGTCTTTTGGGTCCAAAGCCTCAGAACTCTACCAGCAAGAAAATTGAGCACCTGTCTCATTCTCCTGCAGAGGTGTCCTGCTTTATAAAGTACACTACCACCCATGCAGCTTCTCCCATACAAGTTAGAGACGGACGCTGGCAAAAAAAAAAAAAAAAAAACTTGAGAGGAGTGTGGAAGAACTTGAAGAGTTCCCAGATTTAATAAGTACAAATACAGGGTGCCCAGTTAAATTTGAATTTCACGTAAACTACACATAGTGCTTTAGTGTAACTGTGTCCCATACAATAAGTCAGAACAACAACATGATCTTTTAGTTTGAGTATATCCCACAAATATTTGTTACACACTTACACTAAAAAATTATTTGCAGTTTTGTCTCACATTCAAACCTAACTGGGCACTCTGTGCTTAATCTGGCATCTGGAGGAAGGGAGAAAAGAGAGTAGTGTCCCCACAATACATCATGGAGAGACAGACATTGCAAATCAAAGTGTGCAAAGTTGAGGAAGGACCTAGGAAGTCCTTGAAACAATGCTAGCTGGATGTACAAATTTACATTTATTGAATCTGTTCAGAACAGCTTCGCCTGGGAAGGATAACACTTCAAATCAACCTAATACAGATAACAGTCACTAACAATAAAGACTGCTACTTAGAACCTAAGAACTGGGCTAGACTGTATATTCACTGATCTATCTCCTGGCTGATTTATAGCTAGATTCTAACAGATGATGAATGTCAGGAAAGGAAGTCCACATTCTCATCAATTGACACTGAGTCTAGACAGAGCTCGTTTCATTAAGAATAAAGAAGAAAAGACAAAACAAGGGAAAGTATATCAGAGAAAGTAACTACTAGCCAAAGAACTTAAGTATTTTTTATACTGTTTGACATACTCCATCTGCACTCCATGAAACCAGAGGCAGGAGTCATGCGGATGAATTGACAAGCAAGGTACGTGAGATGAAGAGATTTGCTGCCGCTGCTGCCATGCTATACTCGGTTGCATTCAACTCTTTGTGACCCTGCAGACGTAGGCTGCCAGGATCCTTTGTCCATGGGATTTTCCAGGCAAGAATGCTGGAGTGGGTTGCCATTTCCTACTTCAGAGGATCTTCCTGACCTAGGGATCAAACTTGCATCTACTGCATCTGCTACGTTGGCAGATGGATTCTTGACTGCTGCCCGCTTGGAAAACTCAGAAATTTTAAGAATTTATAATTAAGTATAGTAGAAGTATTGAAACTGTTATGGAGTCAATGAAGAACTTAACAATGTGAAACATTGTTTCAGAGTTTAAATATGAGGTGCTCTCAGAACTCATAAGTCAGAGATGAAATGAAGAATAGCAGGAATGGACAGAGAACCCTGCAAGTTTCAAGAATAACAAAAAATCTAGATTAAAAAGGGAAAAAAAGTTTGCGTAACACTTGGCTTCTGCAAATATAAATGCCAGTAGAGAGTGTGGAGAAATGTCTATAAAATTTGAGCCAAAATTGGTCCCCCAGTGTCCACATTTACCTAAATTATTATTCTTGTGTAAAGAAAGAAGGCGTTCTTGTATGTGAAAGATTGGAAAACATATCATATGTACATGTTTCTTGAAAGTAAATTTGAGAAATTTAACATGCGTCCAAGAAATTAAGAATTTAAAACTAGGTAAGTCTTTGGAGAAAGTGCCATGATGCTTTCTGTAATCATCTGAGGAGCAGGAGCCTTTCTTGCTGGTGAAGCAGTGTTATTTACAGCGGCGGTTCTCACATGTGGGTTTGCATAAAGAATTACTAGGGGAGCATTCAAAACCGCAAGCAATTAAGCCTCATTTCAGATTAATTAAATCAGAAATTCAGAGGAAAGCGGTGTGGAAGTGGATGTTTAGTGCTTTGAAAGCTCCACATTTGAGTTTTTTAAAAGTTTTATTGGAGGATAGATGCTTGACAATGTGTTGGTTTCTGTTGTACAGAAACGTGAATGAGCTAGATGTTTACATCTGTCTCCTCTTTTTCGGATTCCTTTCCCATTTGGGTCATCACAGAGCATTGAGTAGAGTTCCCTTTGCTATATAGTAGGTTCTCAGTAGTTATCTATTTTACACATGGTATCAATAGTGTATATATGTCAATCCCAATATCTCAATTCATCCCACCCTCCCTGCTTAATACCTGTACATTTGTTCTCTATGTCTTTGAATCTATCTCTGCTTTGCAAGTGAGATCATCTATACCATTTTTCTAGATTCCACATTTGTGTATTAATATATGATATTTGTTTTTCTCTTTCTGACTGACTTGTACTTTTGAGTTTAATGTGTAGCCACGATTGAGACACATTTTTAGATACAGAACAAGCATGAGTGGAGGGTCTGGGCTTAAATTCCTTGCCTGTAATTTGTGGAGTAAGTAGTGATAACAGGCATATGTCTCCATCTTCTAGACTTAGTTTATTAATTTTAAAAGAAGTTTTGATGATAATAATAGTGGTAATAACAGTAATACCTGTCCTATATATTGGTCATAGCATGGCATTGGGAAATATATGTACCATTATATGATTTCTAGTCACAACGCAGCATTCTCTTTCTTTTGTGGGCATGGCAGTTGCATATAAGTGTTTATTTTTTGTATGTTATCATAAAGTAGAGTTTTGTAGTTTAGTCAGCCTTTCTCCCACAAACCACTAACTTTTACGAAATTCCAAACACATGTCAGTTCTACAGAGAGCAGCAGCTCATTTCCCAGCTTGGAAAGGACCCATGAAATTTGGCCCCTCTCATTTATTTGAATGCACACCAAACACGCTGCTCCCCTCACTGAATACTTGCCCAGTCCTTGATGACCCTGACACAGCCCTGCTCACTGTTTCACAGGCCTGCCACCTGCTCAAGGTGCAACTTACCTTCCATCTCCACAGCCCTTTCCTGAGGACCTCGCTGTCAGGGACCTGCAGTCACACCCTTGTAAACTTAGTCAGATGGCTAACACCGAAATCAGACTGATGATATTCTTTGCAGCCAAAGATGGGGAAGCTCTATACAGTCAGCAAAAACAAGACCAGGAGCTGGCTGTGGCTCAGAACATGAACTCCTTATTGCCAAATTCAGACTGAAATTGAAGAGTGTAGGGAAAACCACTAGACCATTCAGGTATGACCTAAATCAAATCCCTTATGATTATACAGTGGAAGTGAGAAATAGATTTAAGGGACTAGATCTGATAGACAGAGAGCCTGATGAACTATGGAAGGAGGTTCATGACATTGTACAGGAGACAGGGATCAAGACAATTCCCAAGAAATAGAAATGCAAAAAAGCAAAATGGCAGTCTGAGGAAGCCTTACAAATAGCTGTTAAAAGAAGAGAAGTGAAAAGCAAAGGAGAAAAGGAAACATATACCCATCTGAATGCAGAGTTCCAAAGAATAGCAAGGAGAGATAAGAAAACCTTCCTCAGGGATCAGTGCAGAGAAATAGAAGAAAGCAATAGAATGGGAAAGACGAGAGATCTTTTCAAGAAAATTAGAGATACCAAGAGAATATCTGATGCAAAGATGGGCTCAATAAAGGACAGAAATGGTATGGACCTAACAGAAGCAGAAGATATTAAGAAGAGGTGGCAAGAATACACAGAACAACTGTACAAAAAAGATCTTCATGACCCAGATAATCAACATGATGTGATCACTCACCTAGAGCCAAACATCCTGTAATATGAAGTCAAGTGGGCCTTAGGAAGCATCACTATGAATAAAACTAGTAGAGGTGACAGGATTCCAGTTAAACTATTTCAAATCCTAAAAGATGATGCTGTGAAAGTGCTGCACTCAATATGCCAACAAATTTGGAAAACTCAGCAGTGGCCACAGGACTGGAAAAGGTCAGTTTTCATTCCAATTCCAAAGAAAGGCAATGCCAAAGAATGCTCAAACTACCGCACAATTGCACTTGTCTCACACACTAGTAAAGTAATGCTCAAAATTCTCCAAGCCAGGCTTTAACAATACATAACCATGAACTTCCAGATGTTCAAATTGGATTTAGAAAAGGCAGAGGAACCAGAGATCAAATTGCCAATATCTGCTGGATCATCGAAAAAGAGAGAGAGTTCCAGAAAAACATCTATTTCCGCTTTATAGACTATGCCAAAGCCTTTGACTGCATGGGTCACAATAATCTGAAAAAGTCTGAAAGAGATGGGCATATCAGACCATCTGACCTGCCTCTTGAGAAACCTATATGCAGGTCAGGAAGCAACAGTTAGAACTGGACATGGAACAACAGACTGGTTCCAAATAGGAAAAGGAGTACGTCAAGGCTGTATATTGTCATCCTGCTTATTTAACTTATATGTAGAGAACATCATGAGAAACACTGGGCTGGAAGAAGCACAAGCTGTAATCAAGATTGCCGGGAGAAATATCAATAACCTCAGATATGCAGATGACACCATCCTTATGGCAGAAAGTGAAGAAGAACTAAAGAGCTTCTTGATGAAAGTAAGAAAGGAGAGTGGAAAAGTTGGCTTAAAGCTTAACATTCAGAAAACTAAGATCATAACATCTGGTCCCATCACCTCATGGCAAATAGATGGGGAAACAGTAGCTGACTTTATTTTTGGGGGGTCCAAAATCGCTGCAGATGGTGACTGCAGCCATGAAATTAAAAGATGCTTACTCCTTGGAAGGAAAGTTATGACCAACCTAGACAGCATATTAAAAAGCAGTGACATTACTTTGCCAACAAAGGTCCATTTAGTCAAGGCCAAGGACAGAGGAGCCTGGTGGGCTGCCATCTATGGGGCCGCACAGAGTCGGACATGAGTGAAGCAACTTAGCAGCAGCAGCAGTCAAGGCTATGGTTTTCCCAGTGGTCATGTATGGATGTGAGAGTTAGATTATAAAGAAAGCTGAGTGCTGAAGAATTGATGCTCTTGAACTGTGGTGTTGGAGAAAACTTTTGAGAGTCCTTTGGACTGCAAGGAGATCCAACCAGTCCATCCTAAAGGAGATCAATCCTGGGTGTTCATTGGAAGGACTGATGCTGAAGCTGAAACTCCCATACTTTGGCCACCTGATGTAAAGAGCTGACTCATTTGAAAAGACCCTGATGCTGGCAAAGATTGAAGGCAGGAGGAGAAGGGGACGACAGAAGATGAGATGGTTGGATGGCATCACCAACTCAATGGACATGAGTTTGAGTAATCTCTGGGAGTTGGTGATGGACAGGGAGACCTGGTGTGCTGTAGTCCATGGGGTCGCAAAGAGTTGAACATGGCTGAACAACTGAACTGAACTGAAACTTAGTCATATTTTCCAACACCTACCTTACAAAATTTAATATGCTACTATTTATTATTCTGCTTGTATTTGCTCTAAGTAAAGTTTAATTTCCTGTGAGGGTTGTAGGAGGAAGACAGAGTGATGTGGAAAGAATACTTAATAATGTATAAAATGCTCATGATATGGTATTGAAGTGAAAAGAAGTTGGACACTAAATTAAATATAAAATGTTGACTCAATTATGGAAAATTGCATAAAGCCAAGACTGGAAAATTAAGGCATTGGCCTTATCTCTTAGTGGTCTGATTATAAGGAAATTGTATATGTTTTCTTCATATTTTTCTCTATTTCCCCTGAGGTGTATTTATTAATCCTATAATATGTCCAAATGTTTTATAAAGAAAAAGAACCACAACACAAAATGGCAAATTAACAGAATCTAACTTTTCAGAAAACATATATTATAAAACTAGAAGAACAGTATATTAAGGAAAGAACAAGATTATGAAGGAGTAGGTGGATGTGGAGTACATCTCTCTTCATGGATACATCAGGAATACTCCTTCAGACACAGCAGGGCATGCAGAACACCAGCTAAGAACAGACAGGAATACCTGAAAAGTGGAAAAGAATATATAGAACCATGCAAAACTTGGTAGAATGAAGAAACTAGGGAGAAAAACAGGAGTGTTAGTAGGACTGGACCTGCCCTCAGTGGGTCAGGGAACTGAAGCAGGGCAATTGTCTGAGTCAGAGGAGAAACATTTAAGGTTGAGAGTGAAACAGCTGATCTCTGGCAGCCTAAATGGAATGAGAATCAGACAGTCCTTGCCACAGTCATAGAAACCCCCAGACAGGGACGCAGATCCCCTGGAAGGGGCAGCAGCTGGGGGCTGGAGTTTAGAGATTGTGGAACAATCCCAGGGTGTGGGCTGCTGTTGACTCTGGAGAGATGGATCCAGGGGTTGTGAGGGAGGAGATTGTGGTGAGAAATTCCTGTGGAGGAAAGCCGGGCAACCGTGGGAGCAAGGTGATACTGCTGAGTCACGCGTAGAGGGTGGAGCCATCACCATAGCCTCTGTCTCCCCACATGTCAGTATCAGCAGCTGAACAATAGAGAGTCTGGCCCATCAAATGCCTGATGTGCCGATCTACAGAGTAGGACACAATAATAGTAGACTTTAAACACCCCACTCACACCAATGGACATATCATCAAGACAGAAAATTAATAAGGAAACACAAGTCTTAAATGATACATTAGATGAGATGGATCGCATTGATATCTTCAGGACATTCCATCCAAATGAAGAAGAATACACCTTCTTCTCAAGTGCACATGGATCATTTTTCAGGATAGACATCTTGAGGTTGGGTCACAAACCCAACCTCAGTATATTTAATAAAATTGAAACTGTATCAAGCATCTTTTTTGATCACAACTCTTGTCTATGAGAGGAGATATCAGTTACAAGAAAACAAACTGTACACACGGAGATTAAACAATCCATTTTTAAATGACCAACAGGTTACTGAAGAAATCAAAAGGGAAATCAAACCATTTCTAGAAACAAATGACAATGAAAACAAGACCACTCAAAACCTGTGAGATGCAGCAAAAGCAGTTCTAAGAGGGAAGTTTATAGGAATGCAATCCTAACTCAAGAAACAAGAAAAACATCAAATAGACAAATTAACTTTACACCAAAAATAACTGGAAAAAGAAGAGCAAAAAACCCTCAACATTGATAGAAGCTAAGAAATCATAAATATCAGAGGAGAAATATGTAAAAAGAAATGAAATAATAGTAAAGATGAATAAAACTGAAAGCTGGTTCTTTGAGAAGATAAACAAAATTGACAGACTTTTAGCCAGATTCATCAAGAAAAAAAGAAGAATCAAATCAATAAAATTAGAAATGAATAAGGAGAGGTTACAACAGACAATGCAGAAATACAAAGGATTATAAGAGACTATTATGAACAACTATATGGCAATAAAATGGATAACCTGGAAGAAACGGACAGATTCTTAGAAAAGTTCAATCTTCCCAGGCTGAACCAGGAAGAAACAGAAATTATGAACAATCCAATTAAAAGCACTGAAATGGAAGCTGTGATAAAAAAAAAAAATCCCCCAAGACACAAAAGCCCAGGACCAGATAGCTTCACAGGAGAATTCTATGAAACATTTAGAGAAGAGCTAATGCCTATACTTCTAAAACTCTTTCAAAAAATTGGAGAGGAAGGAACACTTCCAAACTCATTCTACGAGGCCACCATCATCCTGATACCAAAACCAGACAAAGACAACACACACAAAAAAACTACAGGTGAATATCACTGATGAACATAGATGCAAAAATCATCAACAAAATTTTAGCAAATAGAATTCAGCAACACATCAAAAAACTTATACACCACGATCAAGTTGGGATGCAAGGATTCTTCAATATATGCAAATCAATGTGATACACCATATTAATAAATTGAAAGATAAAAATGATATGATACTCTCCATAGATGCAGAAAAAGCCTTTAACAATATTCAGCACCCATTTATGATTAAAACTCTTCAAAAAATTGGCATAGAAGGAGCCTACCTCAACACAGTAAAGGGTATATATGATAAATCTACAGCAAACATTCTCAGTGGTGAAAAACTGAAAGCATTTCCTCTAACATCAGGAACAAGACAGGGGTGTCCACTTTCACCATTATTATTCAACATAGTTCTGAAAGTCCTAGCTATAGCATTCAGAGAAGAAAAAGAAATAAAAGGAATCTGGATCAGAAAAGAATTAAGACTCTCACTGCTTGCAGATGACATGATACTATACATAGAAAACCCTAAAGATAGTATCAGAAAGTGACTAGAGCTAATCAGTGAATTTAGCAAAGCTGCAGGATACAAAAATCAATACACAGAAATCACTTGCATTTCTCTATACTAACAATGAAAAATCAGAAAGAGAAGTTAGGGAATCAATCCCATTCACCATTGCAACAAAAAGGATTAAATATCTAGGAATAAACTTACCTAAGGAGACAAAAGAACTGTATATAGAAAATTATAAGGTGCTAATGATAGAAACCAAAGATAACATAAACAGATGGAGATTCTTAACATAAACAGATTCTTCCTGGGTAGGAAGAATCAATATTGTGAAAATGACTATACTACAATATGCAATCTAGAGATTCATTGTGATCCCTATCAAATTACCAATGACATTTTTCACAGAACTAGAACAAAAAATTTCACAATTCATATGGAAACAAAAAAGACCTAGAATAGCCAAAGCAGTCTTGAGAAAGAAGAATGGAGCTGGAGGAATCAACCTTCTTGACTTCAGATTATACTACAAAGCTACAGTCATCAAGACAGTATGGTACTAGCACAAAAACAGAAATATAGGCTAATGAAACAAGATAGAAAACCCAGAAATAAACCCATGCACTTAGGGGTACCTTATTTTTGACAAAGGAGGCAAGAATATACAATGGAGCAAAGATAGCCTCTTCAATAAATGGTACTGGGAAAACAAGACAGCAACATGTAAAATAATAAAATTAGAACACTTCCTAATACCATACACAAAGATAAACTCAACATGGATTAAAGACCTAGATGTAAGACCAGAAATGATAAAACTCTTAGAGGAAAACATAGGCAGAACACTCAATAACATAAAGCAAGATCCTCTAATACCCACCTCCTACAGTAATGGAAATAAAAACAAAAGTAAGCGAGTGGGACTGGACTAAACTTAAAAGCTTTTGAACAGCAAAGGAAGCTATAAGTAAGGTGAAAATACAACCCTGAGAATGGGAGAAAATAATAGCAAATTAAACAACTGACAAAGGATTAATTTCCAAAATATACAAGCAGCTCATACAACTCAATGCCAGAAAAGCAAACAACCCAATCAAAAAGTGGGAAAAAGACCTAAACAGGCATTTCTCCTAAGAAGACATACAGATGGCTAACAAACACATGAAAAGATGCTCAACATTGCTCATTATTCAGTTCAGTTCAGTCACTCATTCGTGTCTGACTCTTTGCAACCCCATGAATCACAGCACGCCAGGTGTCCCTGTCCATCACCAACTCCTGGAGTCTACCCAAACCTGTGTCCATCGAGTCAGTGATGCCATCCAGCCATCTTATCCTCTGTTGTCCCCTTCTTCTCCTGCCCTCAATGTCTCCCAGCATCAGAGTCTTTTCAAATGAGGCAGCTCTCCACATCAGGTGGCCAAAGTATTGGAGTTTCAGCTTCAGCTTTCAGTCCTTCCAATGAACCCTCAGGACTGATCTCCTTTAGGATGGACTGGTTGGATCTTCTTGCAGTCCAAGGGACTCTCAAGAGTCTTTTCCAACACCATAGTCCAAAAGCATCAATTCTTCTGTGCTCAGCTTTCTGTATAGTCCAACTCTCACATCCATACATGATTACTTGAAAAAGCATAGCCTTGACCAGACAGACCTTTGTTGGCAAAGAATGTCTCTGCTTTTAAATATGCTGTCCAGGTTGGTCATATCTTTCCTTCCAAGGAGTAAGCATCTTTCAATTTCATGGCTACAATCACCATCTGCAGTGATTTTGGAGCCCCCCAAAATTAAGTCTGACACTGTTTCCACTGTTTCCCCATCTATTTCCCATGAAGTGATGGGACCAGATGCCATGATCTTAGTTTTTTGAATGTTGAGCTTTAAGCCATTTTTTTCACCCTTCTCCTTCACTTTCATCAAGAGGCTTTTTAGTTCCTCTTCACTTTCTGCCATAAGGATGGTGTCATCTGCATATCTGAGGTTATTGATATTTCTCCTGGCAATCTTGATTACAGCCTTGCTTCTTCCAGCCCAGCATTTCTCATTATGTACTCTGCATATAAGTTAAATAAGCAGGGTGACAATATACAGCCTTGATGTACTCCTTTTGCTATTTGGAACCAGTCTGTTGTTCCATGTCCAGTTCTAACTGTTGCTTCCTGACCTGCATACAGGTTTCTCAAGAGACAGGTCAGATGGTCTGGTTTTACCATCTCTTTCAGAATTTCCCACAGTTTATTGTGATCCACACAGTCAAAGGCTTTGGCATAGTCAATAAAGCAGAAATATTAGAGAAATGCAAATCAAAACTGTGATGAGATATCACCTCACACTGGTCAGTATGGCCATCATCAAAAAGTCTACAAACAATAAATGCTGGAGAGGGTGTGGAGGAAAGGGAACACTCTTGCACTGTTGGTGGGAATGTAAATTGATGTAGCCACTACGGGAGATGGTATGGAGATTCATTAAAAAACTAGGAATAAAGCCACCATATTACCCAACAATCCCACTCCTAGGCATATATCCTTAGGAAACCAAAATTGAAAAAGACGCCTGTACCCAATTGTTCATTGCAGCACTATTTTAAATAGCTAGAACATAGATATCCATCAACAGATGAATGGATAAAGAAGTTGTGGTACATATACACAATGGAATATTACTTAGCCATAAAAAGGAACACATTTGAATCAGTTCTGATGAGGTGGGTGAACTTAGAACCTATTATACAGAGTGAATTGAGTCAGAAAGAGAAAGATAAATAGCATATTCTAATACATATATATGGATTCTAGAAAAATGGTACTGAAGAATTTATTTACAGGGCAGCAGTGGAGAAACAGACATAGAGAATAGACTTATGGACATGGGGAGAGGGGAGGAGAGGGTGAGATGTATGGAAAGAATAACATGGGAGCTTACATTACCATATGTAAAATAGATATCTGATGGGAATTTGCTGTGTGGCTCAGAAAACTCAAAGAGGGGCTGTGTATCAACCTAGAGGCGTGGTTTTGGAGAGGTAGATTTGGGAGGGAGTTTCAAAAGGGAGGGGAAATATGTATGCCTATTTCATGTTGAAATGAATATGTATACCTGATTCATGTTGATATTTGACAAAAAACAACAAAATTCTATAAAGCAATTATCCTTCAATAAAAAAATAATTTAGAAAAGTGAAAAAGAACAGTATATCAAAAATTTTAATAACATACACCAGAATATATATGAATGGCAAATAGGTATATGAAAAACTTGCTGAATGTCACTATGAAGCAAATGCAAATTAAAGTCACAGTGAAATTTTATATCCATCTGATCATATCATTTACTGATATTGTTATATTTATTATTATATTAAATATTGTTATGATAAATTATAATATATTTATTACATTTATGATCTTAATCAGAAAGTGAATTTAAAAAATGACTGATAACAACTAATAATAGCCAGAACATACATCTATATTCAGTATTGGCAGTAATACGTATAATAGAAAAAACTTGAAAAAACTTGATTATCAAAGCCTATAGAAATTGTCAGTAATTTATTATACCACTTCAAATCAGAATAACTGACAACCAACAAAAGTTATTTTTTGAAAGAATTTTAAATTATAGGTTAAAAGCTTAATATTGAGAAAATATGTCAGATATCAATAATAGTTAATCTTTCACGGTGGTAAAAAGCAGATAATTTTTTTCATCATGCCTTTCCAAATGTTAGCATATATTCCTTAGATTATTGGCTGTATATAGCTTCTCTGTCTTAGGCTGCAAAGAACATAATCAATCTGATTTCAGTATTGACCATCTGGTAAGGTCCATTTGTAGAGTCTTCTCTTGTGTTATTGGAAAATGGTGTTTGCTATGACCAGTGCGTTCTCTTGGCAAAACTCTGTTAGCCTCTGACTGCTTAATTTTGTACTCTAAGGCCAAATTTGCCTGTTACTTCGGGTATCTCTTGACTTCCTACTTTTGCATTCCAGTCCCATTATAATGAAAAGGACATTTTTTTTGGGGGGGGGGTGTTAGTTCTAGAAAGTCTTGTAGGTCTTCATAGAACCATTCAACTTCAGCTTTTTCAGCATTACTGGTCAGGGCATAGACTTGGATTACTGTAATATTGAATGGTTTGCCTTGGAAACAAACCGAGATCATTCTGTTGTTTTTGAGATTGTACATAAGTACTTCATTTAGGACTCTTGTTGACTATGATGGCTACTCCATTTCCTCTAAGGGATTCTTGCCCAAAATAGTAGATATAATGGTCATCTGAGTTAAATTCACCTATTCCAGTCCATTTTAGTTCACTGATTCCTAAAAGGTTGATGTTCACTTTTGTCATCTCCTGCTTGACCACTTCCAATTTGCCTTGATTCATGGACCTAACATTCCAGGTTCCTATGCAATATTGCTCTTTATAGCAACAAACTTTGCTTCCATCACCAGTCACATCCACAACTGGGTGTTGTTTTTGCTTTGGCTCCGTCTCTTCACTCTTTTTGGATTTATTTCTCCACTGATCTCCAGTAGCATATTGGGCACCTACCGACCCAGGGAGTTCATCTTTCAGGGTCCCATCTTTTTGCCCTTTCATACTGTTCATGGGGTTCTCAAGGCAAGAATCCTGAAGGGGTTTGCCATTCCCTTCTCCAGTGGAACATGTTTTGTCAGAAGCTGTATACAGTCAGCAAAAACAAGACCAGGAGCTGACTGTGGCTCAGATCATGAACTCCTTATTGCCAAATTCAGACTGAAATTGAAGAAAGTAGTGAAAACCCCTAGACCATTCAGGTATGACCTAAATCAAATCCCTTATGATTATACAGTGGAAGTGAGAAATAGATTCAAGGGATTAGATCTGATGGACAGAGTGCCTAAAGAACTATGGATAGAGGTTCAGGACATAGTACAGGAGACAGGGATCAAGACCATCCCCAAGAAAAAGAAATGCAAAAAGGCAAAATGGTTGCCTGAGGAGGCCTTACAAACAGCTGAGAAAAGAGAAGTGAACGGCAAATGAGAAAAGGAAAGATAGACCCATTTGAATGCAGAGTTCCAAAGAATAGCAAGGAGAGATAAGAAAGCCTTCCTCAGTGACCAATGCAAAAAATAGAGGAAAACAATAGAAGGGGAAAGACTAGAGATCTTTTCAAGAAAATTAGAGATACCAAGGGAACATTTCATGCAAATATGGGCTTAATAAAGACCAGATATAGTAGGGACCTAACAGAAGCAGAAGTTATTAAGAAAAGGTGGCAAAAATACACAGAAGTACTATACAAAAAAGATCTTCCTGACCCAGATAACCATGATGGTGTGATCACCCACCTAGAGCCAAACATCCTGTAATGTGAAGTCAAGTGGGCCTTAGGAAGCATCAGTATGAACAAAGCTAGTAGAGGTGATGGAATTCCAGCTGAGCTATTTCAAATCCTAAAAGATGATGCTGTGAAAGTGCTGCACTCAAAATGCCAACAAGTTTGGAAAACTCAGCAGTGGCCACAGAACTGGAAAAGTCAGTTTTCATTCCAGTCCCTAAGAAGGGCAATGCCAGAGAATGTTGAAACTACCACACAATTGCACTCATCTCACACGCTAGCAAATTAATGCTCAAAATTCTCCAAGCCAGGCTTCAGCAGTACATGAACCA
Organism: Cervus canadensis; assembly: GCF_019320065.1. Classification (NCBI taxonomy): domain Eukaryota; kingdom Metazoa; phylum Chordata; class Mammalia; order Artiodactyla; family Cervidae; genus Cervus; species Cervus canadensis. The sequence continues at coordinate 24,111,116 of NC_057388.1, read as the reverse complement.
TGAACTTCCAGATGTTCCAGTTGGATTTATAAAAGGCAGAGGAACCAAAGATCAAATTGCCAACATCCATTGGATCATAGAAAAGTAACGAGAATTCCAGAAAAACATAAATTTCTGCTTTATTGATTATGCCAACAGCCTTTGATGGTGTAGATCACAACAAACTGTGGAAAATTCTTCAAGAGATGGGAATACCAACCTGATCTGCCTCCTGAGAAATCTGTATGCAGATCAAGAAACAACAGTTAGAACTGGACAAGGAACAATAGACTGGTTTCAAGTAGGGAAAGGAGTATGTCAAGGCTGTATATTGTCACCCTGCTTATTTAACTTCTATGCAGAGAACATCATGCGAAACACCAGGCAGGATGAAGCACAAGCTGGAGTCAAGATTGCTGGGAGAAATATCAATAACCTCAGACATGCAGATGTCACCACCCTTATGGCAGAAAGTGAAGAGGAGCTAAAGAGCCTTTTGATGAAAGTGAAAGAGGAGAGTGAAAAAGCTGTTAAAACTCAACATTCAAAAAACTAAGATCATGGCATCCAATCCCATCACTTCTTGGCAAATAGACGGGGAACAATGGAAACAGTGACAGACTTTGTTTTCCTGGGCTCCAAAATCACTACAGATGATGACTACAGCCATGAAAGTAAGAAGTTTGCTCCTTGGAAGAAAAGCTATGACCAACCTAGACAGTATATTAAAAAGCAGAGACATTATTTTGCCAACAGAGGTCCAACTAAGTCAAAACTATGTTTTTTCCACTAGTCATGTATGGATGTGAGAGTTGGCCTTTATAAAGAAAGCTGAGCACTGATGAATTGATGCTTTTGAACTGTGGTGTTGGAGAAGAACCTTGAGAGTCCCTTGGACAGCAAGGAGATCAAACCAGTCAGTCCTAAAGTACTGAATATTCTTTGGAAGGACTGATGCTGAAGCTGAAACTCTAATCCTTTGGCCACCTGATGCAAAGAACTGACTTATTTGAAAAGACCCTGATGCTGGGGAAGGTTGAAGGTAGGACGAGAAGGGGATGACAGAGGATGAGATGGTTGCATGGCATCACTGACTCGATAGACATTACTGACTCAATAGACATCAATTGAGCAATCTCTCGGAGTTGGTGATGGACAGGGAAGCCTGGTGTGCTGCAGTCAGCAGGCAAAGAGTCAGAGACGACTAACTGAACTGAACTGATGCCGAAGTTGAACCTCCAATACTTTGGCCACTTGATGTGAAGAGTTGACTCACTGGAAAAGACTCTGATACTGGCAAAGTTTTAAGGCAAAAGGAAAAGGGGTGGCAGCTGAGTATGAGATGGTTAGAGAGAATCACTAACTCAATAGACCTGAATTTGAGCAATCTCTGGGAGACAGTAGAGGATAGAGGAACCTGGTGGGCTACAGTCCATGTGGTTGCAAATACTCAGACATGACTTAGCAACATGAACAACAGCAAGAACAATGGCAGTAGTGCTCAAAATGTAGTGTGTATCCCTGCTTGTCTCTGGATTCAAAAACTATTTTCATAATACTACTAAGACATTATTTACCTTTTTCATAGTGTGACAGTAGCACTGATGTTTCAAAAATAATAGCAGATAAAATTTCTAGTGCCTTAGTGTGAATCAAGGTAGTGGCACAAAACTGTACCAGTTGTTATTTGTATTCTTTGTTACCACATACTATACTCACTGCAAAAAATAAATAAAGGATATATATAATATATATGTGTGTATATATATATAAATAATATAGTTTATTTATATGTAAGTATATATGAATAAATTTATATATAAATATATATAATTATAAAAATAAATATAATTTACTATAAAGCGAATTATATAAATAAAGTAAATAAAAATGTTTGCTTTAGAATGTCCATAAGGAGGCATCAGGGATTGCTTTATCAAATCTTAGTCCTTGAGTTCATGTGTTTTTAATATTTTCTATGACACAATAGGACACAAACCTAAAGTGTACAAAGTATGGTGTTTGTTTTAAGGACAAGAACTTGGACTATTTGTATTGAAACTCAACCTTAACAGTCTGCCAATACTTAAAAACTTCTCTAATAAAGTTAATTTAGTATTATAGGATGTGATTTTTTAAAAATGTTACATGATGAATGGGTTTACATTTGGAAGAACTATATAGCTCATTGAAACAGTATTTTCTGAACAATCAGAGAATGATCATATAAAGTTATGCTTGGGTGAAAGACCCATCCAAAGTGTAAGAAAGGCCTTTAAACTAACAGAATAGGAAAAGTTCACTGATAGTTTCAGATTCCATATTGCAACTAACTTTTAAAAATATATATATATTTATTTTTAATTGGTTGATGATTAGTTTACAATATTGGTCTATCAACATGAATTAACCATAGGTGTACATATGTCCCCTCCTTCTTGAGTCTCCCTCCCACCTCCCACCCAATCCCACCCCTCTAGGTTATTACAGAGCCCCCGTTTGAGTTCTCTGAGTCATATAGCAAATTCCCATTAGCTATCTATTTACATGCATTAGTGTATATGCATCCATGCTAATCTCTCCATTTATCTCACCCTCTTCTCCTCCACCCTTTTCCATAAGTCTGTTCTCTATATCTGTGTCTCCATTCCTGCTCTGTGAATAGATTAATCTGTGCTATCCTTCTAGATTCCATATATATGTGCTAATATATGATATTTGTTTTTCTCTTTCTGACTTACTTCACTCTGTATAATATGCTCTAGGCTCACCCACCTCATTAAAGCTGACTTAAGTGTGTTCCTTTTTATGGCTGAGTAGTACTCCTTTGTATACAGGTACCACAACGTCCTTAGCCATTCATCTATTGATGGACATCTAGGTTGCTTCCATGTTCTAGCTATTGAAAATAGTGCTGCATTGACCATTGGGGTACATGTGTCTTTTTCAATTCTGGTTTCTTCAGGATATATGACTTGAAGTTGCATTGCTGGTTCATATGGTGTTTTTACTCCTAGTTTTTTAAGGAATCTCTGTACTGTCCTCTGTAGTGGCAATATCAATTTACATTCCCACCAGCAGTGTAGGTGCAACTAACTTTTAAGAAGCTAGTGTTAAAATATTCTTTCCTTCTTCAACCATGAGTATGAGGTAGGTTTATATATATATATGTATATATATATAATATATATATATATATATGTATTTCAACCAAAATAGCATATTACAGTAGATTGCATGCAAAAGTGAATATGATAATCCACTGAAGTGATTCTCAATAAATTCCCGAGTTCCTGCATTTAGAAGCCCCACAGGTACTATTTCAGATAAATAAGAATTATGATCATATTTCTGGTACATTTATTCAACAAAGCAAAGGAAACAGCCTTTTCTTACAAAATTTTCTTACTGAGACATTTCCTCTATTGCCTTACATATTGGAAAGAAAAAATCAAGAAGAAAAAGAGTCAGATTTTAATTTGCCTTGGAGGAAAAACAATGATCATTTTAGGATTTATAACCTAATTACAGAATAGAAAAAGTAGCAGCTGCGAAACTTTTTATGTGGCCTGCAGCATGCAAGGGAGCTAAAAGAAGGCAACACCAAATGATGTCTGGGAGCCAGTCCTTACTAGAAACAGTTATCTGAAGATGACACCACAGATCCAGAACCAGTAAGGAAGGCTTCAGTCCTTCCACATTCACTGTTTATCGAGCAGAACTATGTGGCTGGTCTCTCGAGTTGGCACGAAGCAATGAGTACGGTAGTCAAACATGACTAGTGGTAAAGAACCCGCCTGCCAGTGCAGGAGAAGCAAGAGTTGCAGATTCAGTTCCTAGGTCAGGAAGAGCCCCTGGAATAGGAAATGGCAACCCACTCCAGTATTCTTGTTTGGAAAATTCCATGGACAGAGAAGTCTGGTGGGCTACAGTCCATGGGGTCGCAAAGAGTTGGACACAACTGAACACACACAACACACACTCACAATGAGTAAGGTTTAGGTTTTCATCTCAATGAACTCAACATTTCAGAGAAATATGCTCTGAATCTTTGCCCATTTCATTATTTACAGAGGTTTGATGAGCCAACTGATGTAAAACTGTATAAAAAAGTCTTGTTCTGACATCAAGAACTTGGCCCTTACTTTATATACTTTATGCTATAAAATACAGTTTGCTCTGCAGTACATAATAAATGTACATAATAAATGACTTAGTGACTCTTACTGGATAAGAGCCTGAAGATACTTTTCTTGAAGCCAAATTCTTGGGAATTATTTTAAAGTCAGAAGGAGAGAAGAGAGCCATATAACTTTGCTCAAAACAGGTTATTAATTGTTCCTGCAACAAGAGGGGGAATTTGAGGAGCAAATATTGGCCTGAAAGTTTCTTTCAGCTAAAAGAAGTACCTAAATTTTAATTTTCTTTCTTGGAAGAAGATAGGAATACATAGAATTCTTAATATTTGAAGATTGGAATTAGATACTTTTATAAGCTTTCCAAAATTTCAGTGGTAGAAAATAATTGTATATATAATATTTTGTCATATGCTGTTTTTTAAAATCTTGTTTTTATAATAAAATTTTTAAGCTAAAATTTATTTGAAGCAGCTGTTAAACTTCTTGATGAGTTTTTCTGGTTTGAAATCTGCTTTTAGTCCCAAATAAAACCAAATACCTACTCAGATATTTGAAACAGTTTACCAAGATTAAATACACCCCAACCATAACATTTTTGTGGGTTTGAAATTCTAAATTCTGCTTTCAAAGTTATTTCAAAATTTTTAATTTGGGGAGAAAGGAGATAAAGAAAATTTCGAGTTTATGTGGCCTTTAGGGGAAGTTGGAAGGAAAGCTATATAATACTTTAGCCATGTTCTGTCTTGCTGTGTGTGTTCAGTTGTGTCTGACTCTCTGCAACCCCGTGGACTGTACCCTGCTAGGCCCTCCATCCATGGAATCTTTTCAGGCAAGAATACTGGCGTGGACTGCCATTTCCCCCTCCAGGGAATCTTTCAGACCCAGAATCAAATCCATGTCTCTTGTGTCTCCTGCATTGGCAGGAATATTCTTTACCACTGAACCACCTGGGAAGCCCACTTTAGCCATACCTCCAAAGGTGGTATGGAGACAAAGGAGAAGTGGGTTTAATCCCTGGGTGGGGAAGATTCCCTGGAGGAGGGCATGACAACCCACTCCAGTATTCTTGCCTAGATAATCCCATGGACTGAGAAGGCTGGTGGGCTACAGTTGAAAAAGAAACACACGACTGATCGACTAAGCACACTTGAAATTTCCAACCTTTTTCAACCCAAAGAGGCCCACTAATAAGTCATTTCAGCTGCTGAGTAACTTTGGATGCAATATTGTAGCATTCGTTCCTTTATACCCATTATAGTATTGGAATATCTTGTAGTAGGAACCTCTTTATTATCAAAAATTTGTGCTTGTTTTGGAGGGGGAAGATCAGTTAAATATATATTGGGAAACCTTTATGAATATGAATTCTCTGCTTAGTGTTAAGTCTAAGCTAATGTTATTTCTGGTTCTGGATCTGTTACTCTAATGAAGCAATTACTTCAACAACTGAAACTTTATTTTCTTTATTCTTTACTTGTTCTGTTAAAAGTTCATACGTCTATAGTAAAATTTAGACTTTAATTTTAAAAAGTCATTCTGCTTGTGTGTAAAAGCCAAGGTATTTTTAGTATAGATACCTAGTGTTAGTATAATGAATACAGATTTTGAATTCAATGAAAAAGAGAAGGGGAAAACATAGAGGCCTGGAGTGAAGAAGATCTGAACTTTGTCCCAATTGTGCCATCAACCAGTTGTTAATCTTCCTTAAACTGTTTCTCCATACAAAAGAGTTAGGATATTGACACAAAATATCTATAAGGTTTTGTGTATTTTTCAAATTTCATAAATCTCCTAAGTATTAGAGAACAGGCTATATTTTATTTACTATTGATGTATCTTTAAGTCTTTCCAGGATATTAGCACCCCAATGTTACAACATCATGGGGTACTTTACACCTTACAAACTTGCATATTATATACACTGTTAGATTATTATCTATTATCTCTTTAGGTATTATCTTCTAGGTAGACTTAATTACAGGGACTAAAACAAATTGTTTAATGGGATATGCTTCCATTGAATAAAGAATAAGATTTGCACTTCCAAAGTCTCACCTAGTATTTTTGTAAAATATATGACCTATTATATCTAAATTCAAGGCACACTTAGTCATCAAAGCTGTTCAGCTCTTCATGAAATTAAAAGGAAGATACACATTACAGCTTAGAAAGCAAATGTATAAATTTTGCAGAAATCATACCCATGACCCCACCCTTTTTCACTGACATCATGTATCAAAATATAATATTATCCAGGACCCTGCTTCTGACATCATCTGTTCAGTATTCACTAGTACCAATCCTTTCAGTTTTCTTAAAATCTACTTCTAAAGATAAACTTGATTTCATAGGACTCAACACTGTTTGTTGAATTTATCATCTACACTACTTAGATTACAGAAGTATGTTTTTAATGAAAAACATCAGAGGTTATTTAGATTATTATTAATTTCAGAATATACTAGTAGGAGTACATTAGCATTTCCCTTTCATTGTTATTCACAAGTGATTGTGATGGTTTTACCCTGTCCACAATAGTTTATTGTTCTTCTGCTGACTTTTTCCTGAGTTTCAGATTGACATGGTATTTCTCACCCCAAACCCTCTCAGGTAATAAAACTGTTGTCATTGTCCTCTGGGGCACCTTTATTTCATCTCTAACAAGTCATGCAAGAAGCACACATATGCACACACACAAACTCATTTACAAATACAAACATATACCTGTCATTCCATGACTTTCACAATCCTTTGCACTTTTAAACATTACTCTCTTCTTTCCTTTCATGTACTCAGTAAACTTTTATTGGGCACCTTTTATATATCGGGCACTGTGCTAAGTGTTGTGGACCTAAAGGTAAATATTCCATGTTTTTTACCCTTAAGCAGAGTGCAGTCTAGTGGTTAATACAGACATACAACTAAGTATGACAGTGTGTAGTGATTAGGTGCTATAAGTGAGGTAAGTGCAAAGTGCAAAGATAAAGCAGAGTTGGAAGGCTATCTAGGGAAAAAATTTTAAAATTGAAAGTATGAGTGAAGGCAGGAGTTTGGTGCTACCATGTTTAAAGATCCTGTAGAGCTGGGACCTGGCGTTCTCTTGATCCTCAGGGGAATCCTGGTTATTCTCCCACACTGTGTGACCCCCATGCAAAAGATGATTATCAAAGCCTCCCAGCTTGCCAACACAGCTCATCCATTCTCATTCCGCAGATGAAAACCTCTCTCACTCTTGGGCTCCTGCGTCTGGTTACCATCTCCTACCTTCCATCTGGCTCTTGTTCACCAACTCCCTTGTCGTTCCTCTGCTTTCACCAAGGACCCTGGACTCTGATCATCATTTCTTCTTGCCACCATTTTCCTGGTCAGTTTCAATGTCAGTGCCTATGACCCCATCTAACCAACTTTCTTCACAGTTCTCCAGTCTCTTTGATGCCAGGGACCAGCACCATACACCAGACCCCTCCTGGATTTCATCAGCATCCTCTTATTTTCCTGTTACGGATTCACAAACTCTTGGCAGTTCCTTCCCCTCACGTTTCTCTAAATCCCTTCTTTCCTGCACTCCGTTTATTTGGCCACATGAAGAACACCAATACTTTTTACTTCCTTTTTATCTCTGTCCTTCCCCCTCTCTGTTTTCTGTTTCGGACTTGCATCTCCCTAAGCCCCAGAAGCTGATGAATGTATCACCTGAGCCCAGGTGTGAGTATTGTGGTACCTTGCCAGGAAAACACGATGCTTAGCTCATTCCAGACCTGTCCTCTGCTCTTCCACCTGAGGATCTTGACACAACTGGAGAGAAGGAACAAACACATGTGGTGACATATTTGTGGTCCCCAACTTGATGCAGACCCCTGCTCTCTTTCCCAGCCCCACAAAAGTCATTTTAAACTCCCACCAGTCTCCTCAATGCCCTGACTTGCTATTTTACCTACTACTTTCTACAGATGACTAAAATCTGAGTTTACAAGAGAACAGTGACCATCAGACCAGCAACTCTTTGACTTTTTGACCTCCTTAAGCCAAGGTCTGTATGTATCTTAAGCTGTCCTTTCAGTTTTAGTGGGAAGAGACACCCGCCTCTGATGAAGGCTGTTCTCTCCACCTTACCTGGTTCCCATTTCCTCCTGTGTTGATCAGTTGCCTTCTCTCATGTCTGGTCAGCCTTTCATTTCCTTGTTCAAACTTGAACATTAACATTGAAGTTTCTCTAATGAAAACACTAGGACCCTTTTCTGATTCTGTTTGCTACTCCATCTACTTTTCTTTCTTTTCTTTTCACACCTAAGTGTCCACCAAAAAAAAAAGAAGAAAAGACCATGCACTCAGCCTCCAGGGCCCTCCCGTTCCACCCATGCATTGGTGTTGCTCAGTAACTCAGCTGTGTCTGACTCTTTGTGACCCCATGGACTGCAGCACACAAGGCTTCCCTGCCCTTTACTATCTCCTGGAGTTTGCTTAAACTCAAGTCCATTGGGTCAGTGATTCCATCCAACCATGTCATCCTGTCACCCACTTCTCCTGCCCTCAATCTTTCCCAACATCAGAGTGTTTTTCAGCGAGTCAGCTCTTCACATCAGGTGGCCAAAGTATTGGACTTCAGCATCAGTCCTTCCAATTGTTTGGTATTATACAAGTGTTCACCTATTATTGGTATTCTTCTGTAACTTGTTTCATTTGTTGTTTTTGCTCCATATTAGCTCTGTGCAATTTATCTTCACTGACATAGGGTGACTGGTTCGTAATGCATTGAGGCATGGCAGTTTACTATAATGGACATTATTTTCAGTTATTGCTATTATTACACTGAGCAACATAGAATTGCAGCTTTTGTAGGTTAAAAATATGTGATTATCAGGTTTCAGTATGGTTTAGCCTCTGCAAACAGCCCTGCTATAAACATTCCTGTCCATATCTTCTTATATTTATGAATATCTCTCTCAATTTAGGTCTTTTAAAAATGTATTTTAAAACGTATGAATTTCTCCATGAAAGGATTGACCATCTTTTGTTAAAATGATTCCTAATTACCTACATTTGTTTTTAGAATTTACATTTTCTTTTTAACTTTATTGATTTTATGTGGTCACTGACCTAAGCTCTTATTATTTCAAATCATTCACAGCTTTCTTTTGGGTTTTTTATGAAGGCAGTGATGTCTTCTACAAATGAGATTTCTTTCTATACTCTTTATATCCTTACATATTTTTCATTCTCTTATTTTCTTGTACTTCCTGGGATCCTCAGTTCAAGGCTAGTGTGTGTGGTAACAGTAGGCATCTTCTTTTGTTCTGCTTTTTAAAGAGAATGATTTGACCATTTATCAATGACTATGATGTTTCCTGTGCAATTATTATAGATCCTTTTGCCAATTAGGAAACTATCCTTCAATTCCAAGTTTACTAAGAATTTCTAATACAAGTGAATATTGTCTATTTTATCTGCATAAATGAAATGACTTTATGGTTTTTAGCATTTTTCTGCGAATTTACATTAATAGTTTTTAAAATGTTATCTAGCTTTTTATTTCTTGGATAACGCCAACTTAGTAATGTACGTGTGTGTGTGTGTGTCTCTGTGTGTGTGCTTTAAAATATTCATTTTTATTTGTTTATTTGGCTGTGCTGGGTCTTCATTGCGGCTGTGTGGGATCTTTCACTTGTGGCATGTGGGATATTTAGTTGCAGCATGTGAACTCTTAGTTGCAGCATGTGGGGTCTAGTTCCCTGACCAGGGATCCAACTTGGGCCCCTGCACTGGCAGGATGGAGTCTTACCCGCTGACCCACTAGGGAAGTCCTTGTGTGTGTTTTTAACACATTTCTGGGTTTAGTTTGCCAATATTCTATGTAGGGTTTTTGCATCTGTGTTCATAATTGAGACCTATAATTTTTCCTTTGAAATTTTCATTATTGGGTTTTGAAATCAAGATTGTTATAACGATCTTATAAAACAAGTGAAGAAAGGAGTGTGTCATTTTTTTGTTTTCTGGAAGAATTTATGTGATGGAATTATTTGCTCCTCAGATATCTAGTAGGATTTGTTGTCAAACAGTAGACTTGAGTTTTTTTGGTGAGTGAAGATGACGGTTTAATTTCTTCAGTGGTTATAGGATCATAGAGATTTTCTAGCTCTTTCACAAATCAGTTTTGTAAGAGAAGATTTTCTATAAATACACTCATTTCATCTATGCTGTCATAATTGAAAGTCTATAACATTCTGTGGGCTATTTTATCTAAGTTGCTTGTTTTGATATAGAATTTTTCATAATTGTTTAGTTCTAAAATTTCCTGATACCCATTTTGATTGCCTTGGGTTAATTAGAAGTATTTTCAGATTTCTAAAGATGAGTCTATTCATAATCTTCAAACTTAATTTTATTGTAGTTAGAGAATGTGACCCATATCATATCAAATATTTCATATTTATTAAACCAGTTTTATAGTTTATTACATGGTTTCTATATATTTATATAGTCAATGCATATCATGTGTGCTTATAAATTATGTATTGTCTCTAATTGTTTTGTGCTTTACATAATGCAATTAGTTCAAGCATGCTATTTGTTTTCTCAAAGTCTTTTATCTCTTACTGATATTTTTTGATCAATTTGATCTATCAATTGCCATGCAGTGTGTCTCAACATTGCCAGCTGTGATCTGTGACTCTCTCCTACTAATTTTTACTATATACATTTTGACTTGTGAAATTTAGTGTGTGGGATATTTTTATCATTAGGTAGTGAGACCCTCTAACTGAGATACTGCTTTTTACCTTAAGATCTATTTTATCTGACATTAGTATAATCACATTAAATTTTGTCCACTACTTCATTGTTAAAAACGTTTGTTTATATTTTAGATTCCTGGTATATATTGATTAATTTATGCCATCTTATATTGTGGCATAAATGTATCTGTATCCATGCTTAGTACAGTTTAAAATTAATCTGTGTCTTTTTGAACTTTAAACTTTATACAAGGACTTTAGCTTGCTTAAACTCTAATCATGCTCTTTCTGACTTACTCACTGTTTTAGCTTTATCTTTTTTTTTTCTGTCCCAACTTCTTGTGCTGCACACACCCTCAGGTAACCCCCTATTAGTCATGGCTTTGGATAATTCTCTCCCCTTGAGTGTGGGCAGAATTATGCCTTTCTTCTAACTGATAGAATATTGTAAAAATAATGGGATGTCACTCCCTTGATAAGATTGCATTATATGGCAAAGGTGATGGGGATGTTACCATGTTATGTTATACAGCCTGGTGAGAGATTCTCCTTACTAGCTTGAAGAAATTCGCAGCCCTATTGTGAAGAGGTGTATGAAATGGGAAGGCCTCTAGGAACTAAGGGTGGTCCCTAGCTGGCAGCCAGTAAAAGGTCTGGGCCCTCAGTAATAAAGCCTCAGGGAAATTATTCTGCTAAAAATGTGAATGAGCTCGAAAGTGGATCATTCTGCCGTGGGCCCTCCAAATGAGCTCACAGCTTGTTTATGCCTTGATTTCAGCCCTGTGATACACAGATCAGAGAACCTGTTAAACTGGGTCCCAATTCATGATCCCTGGAAACTTAAGGAAAACACGTATGTGTGGTCTTAAGCCACTGAATTTGTGGCATATGTCATTACTCAGTAACAGAAAATGAATACACTCTCAAATTAGACTTTACTGTTTTATAGAGTTAGTACTTGTTTGTGTGCATGCATAGTCACTTCAGTCGTTTCCGATTCTTTGTGACCCTATGGGCTGTAGCCCACCAGGCTTCTCTCTCCATGGGATTTTCCAGGCAAGAATACTGGAGTGGGTTGGAATTTTCTCCTACAGGAGATCTTCCTGACCCAGTCTCTTGTGTCATCTGCATTGGCAGGCAGCTTCTTAACCACGAGTGCCGCCTGGGAAGCCCAGATTCACTTGTATTTACCACTTTGTTTGCTACCTTTTTTTTCTTAAAGTCAGTTCTTTTTTCTGAAATCATTTTCCTTTCCCTTGAAGTATGTATTTTAGAATATTCTATAGGGAGGAACTGCCTGCAGGAAATTTTTTGATTTAGTTGTATCTTGAAGTTTTATTCTACTACCATACAATTCTAAGTCTATAGTTTAGAACTGTAATTTTTTTCATAAATTTGATAATATCTCACAGTTTGGGGGCTTCCATTGTTTTAATTTAGAATTCAGTTATTCTAATTTTTTTTTTAATATATAATGTTTTTCTCTCTGGGTCTGTGGCAGTTGTATTCTACAGCTTGGCTAAGGTTGGGATTATTTTGCTCCCTGAATCTGAGGATTCCTGTCATCTAGAATTTCTCTGCTATTTTGCCCTCCAAAATCATTTCTCTAATTTTATGCTATTTCTTTTTGGGATTCTGATTTGACTTGTGTTACCTGAATCATTTATACCTCTTAATTGACCTTCTATCCCACCTGTCTTTCTGCGCTCTCTTGGGACTAATTGCTTTATGTCTCTATTTCTAGTTTAGTCATTCTTCAGTCTCGTCTAATAGGCTAAATAGACAGTTATTGTTTTTATTAATTTCCAATTTTATGTGTGTATGTCCAATTTATTTTTTCTTCCAAATAACATTATCTCTATAGTCACTTCTTCCTTGTTCACACACTTGGTTTTTGTGTTTTGCTTTAGATGATCGCACACGAATTTCGTCCTGTGAACATGGCAGGTGTAACGTCACCGCTCTTTCTTTTGCTCGAGTTTTGAGTCTGTCGTTTCTGCTGTTTGCTCCTGCTCCTCCTTTCTGAGTTCACTTTGTACTGGAGTTCTGTGGTCACCTGGGAACTTGACATATGGAAAAATTTGAGGCTTGACTTGATGGTTGATTGGTCTAGAGAAAAAGCTATCATTTGCCTTTGACAGGAACGTAGGGAAGCTTTAAGACAGGGATTGCTTTTTCAGACTACACAGGCAGTGAAATATGACACCCTAGACTGCATGGGGACTAGCTGTGGCTTATGAATCCAGGGGAAGTTTTTTTGTTTCTTCATTCAGGGCAGATTTATTTTGGCTTTTTTTTTTTTTTTTTTATAATTCACACTTTCTCTGAAGATGCAATTCTTCCCAGATCCCAGAACTGAATTCCAGCTCTCCTGCCAGTGCAGATCTGATTTTGTCAAGGTCACAACCAGAGCTCTAGGTTTCTGAAATTAACAGATGGTTTTGGTGCTTATAACTCTTTGAGTTGATTCTTCCCAGAACTTTGGCCTCTTATGACTTAGGTAGTTTCTTTTACTCTTTCCAATGTGGCCATGCATTAAAATATGTTTTTAATTTTGTATCTACTACTTTTGGGAGCTTGGATAAGCAGCAGGATCATTTTGCAGGATATTTACTCTGCCAATATTGTTGGAAAAGGAAGTTTCTGTCTACTCTTCACCTTCCTGTAACCAAGGTTTGCCCTTAGCATTTTATAGAATCTGCCCTTGTTCAGGTCACCAATGACATCATAAGTCCTAAATAAAGTAAAGGCATCAGACCTTTTCTCACTTTGCAGTTTGCACACTGTTGTTCACTTTCTCTATGAATTTATCTTCTTCCCTGTATTATCTGATGCCTCTCTCATATTTCATTGGCATGCACACTGACATACCCCACTAATTTGAAATTTGCCACTATCAACTTCTAGGATGATATTTTCACACTATTTTTCTAATAATGTCTACTAAGAAATATTCCAAACCAAGCACATTTGTCTAACCCTCTTTCTGTTCAACAGGCTATTGGTCATACATTTCAATGCCTCTATTTCTTAACTGCGTGAAAGGCTTGTCTCTCAAGCCTGCTCTGTCATTCATCTAATCTAAAAATGCACCAGCCCATTTGAGAAGTTGCTTGGTACTTAAAATCCTACCACTTCCTGATTTTATTGTACCCTGCTTCATGGTTGATTGATTTGCTGTGAATTACCAGTGAATAAATGGCTAGGTGCTGGTTTTAGTGGCAACTGTCCAATTCTACAGTAGCGATAAAAGCCAACTTCAATAAAGCTCCTGTTGGAATGATTGGGGTGGAAGTTCCAGAGTTTTAAGTCACTTCACCACCAGAACATCAGGTTGAGGTCTGGTTTTCAGCTGTGCCCTTGAGGCAGGACGCAGGATCATCCATGACTCTAGCAATGGCTAGTAGAGGGGGTAGCTTGGGGCCACTCTGAACATTCCTATGATACCTACCTCTCCATGTTGTGTAGTAAAGTATCTTTTTATATAAAATTTGTAAATTATGCTCATCAAAGGATATTTGATCAGAAATGTTAGTAGAGCGGGAATGTCACTGAATATCAGATGGTAAGATCTGGACTTATTGCTTTAGCAGTTGGCAAGAAACCGGGATGAAGACTATGCTGAGGAAAGCCCCCGTCTGCACCAGCAGCAGACCTATCTGGTCCAATTTCCCCTTCTGCTCCAGCTCCCGAGTTGCAGGCTCCTTCCCTAACTCCTCATTCACTCTGTCCTCTAGATAGTCCTCTCCCTGCAGTCTGCGTGTTCCCAGTCATCTCTTCTCACTCCACCTCAGCTCCTTATGTGCAGTTCTTGACGCCAGATTTACCCTCATGATTCCCGTGCATGTGCTGTTAGCTCTGATGGCCATCTGAGTTCAAGGTACAATTTCAAATTCTCTCTGGTTATGTTGTTTAGAGGCACCTAAAATTCAACATGGACTGTAGCCTGCCAGGCTACTCTGTCCATGGAATTCTTGAGGCAAGAATACTGGAGGGGGTAGCCATTTCCTTCTCCAGGAGACTTTTCTGACCAGGGATTGAACCCTGGTCTCCCATATTGTAGGCAGATTCTTTACCATCTGAACCACCGTGGAAGCCAAAATTCAACATGACTGAAACTGAACTTTCTCCCTACTTGTCAGCTGTCAGTTCTCATCATACCAGCACTGAATAAAATCTCTTAGTACTGTATTCCTTTCAGATTGCTCCATGAAATTAAAGAAAGCCTAAATACAACCAAGGAATAAACCAACTTGCTTAATCATTAGTTGTAATTTTACCCACAACTCCAGTTGTTTCTGATGCAAGATGTTCTATTGTTCACCTCTAAGTAAAGAAGTTAAGCATGCTTTGTAAATTTCTAAGTTCCTCTTAACCTTGAAGATTTACTGTCACCTCTAGGTTTACAGCTAAGTTCCTCATGGCTGATACTGCTAAAAGCTTCATTTAATAAAACGTTAATGTTTATATAAAAGAAATTATCTCACTAGAATTGGGAAAAAAGATTTAATGATAAAGACAGAAGCCAATATTAAATCTCTAAGTAATTGTACTCAATAGACAGGAAGAAAATAACCCCAAACCATTGGCTTCCCACAACTCTAAACCCAACATCTCTCACTTCCTGCTTGAAGCAAAAGAAAGCAGAGGGGCTTCATTCCATATGTTGCCATGGTCACAAGATAAATATGAGGTGTTATTATTTCTAAGTCAATAAAGATGTTTCTGCTGCTCCTTTGGCAGCTATTTGAGCCAGTCACTTCCTCCTCCCAACTCCAGTCAACAGTTCTCACATCTTCTGAGAAAATAAGTGGATGATATTTCCGCGAGCTTCTGCTGCTGAGGTTGCCCACATTCAGGTAAAAGCACAGGAAATGGCCAAACCGCTAAAAAGCCATTCCTGAAAAACAGAAGTAGAAAAAAAAATGTTTTACACATAAAAAAGAGAAGTTGAGGTGTTGTGGGGGAGGGGGGGAGGAGACAACTCAGTGAACATCCTCTCAAGATAAAATAAAATAAAATTGAAGTGTCTGCTGCTATATTGGCAGGAGCCAAGACCCATGTTTTCATAGCCACTCAGAGTGTCTTCAGGATTTCCAAGTGTTTAGATATCTTCAACTTCAGCACCTGGGGCAACAGGAAGGGTGTAGACAGCGCTGTTAGCTGTGCCCTTTGGAAAGGAAACTGGGTGAGCTCTTCAGTACTGCTTATCATTTCCCTTTTGTGAAGGTGGGAAGAATTTAGTGACCTTTCCATGTAGCTTTATTTGAATTCCATGTGAGAGCAAAAGAAGAACATGATCACATTTCTTTTTTATTTGTTAGGTTTTTAAGGTCTGCTTTTGGATTCCCTGGTGGCTCAGTGGTAAAGAATCCGTCTGCCAATGCAAGAGACATAGGTTCAATCCCTGGGTTGGGAAGATCCCCTGGAGAAGGAAATGGCAACCCACTCTGGTATTCTTGCCTCGGAAATTCCATGGACAGAGGAACCTGGTGGTCTATGGTCCATGGGGTTTCAAAGAATCTGAGGCAACTTAGTGATTAGACAACAACACAAGGTCTGCCTTAGGAGAAAATGAGCCAAGAAGAAAATAGTAGTACATATGCTTCAGGAAAATAAAAAAAAAAAAAAGATAGTCCTAGTCTCACGTTGACTGTCTGCTGCGATGGAGGTTGAGTTTGGGATTCAGGTTACTAGGTCTTATTTCTTTGTGTCTTAAGTTTTATTGTGTAGATGTTGAGTAATAAGATGAGAGAAAGAGAGAGAGAGGATATGAATTCACAGTATTCATTGTAGCTTGATTTGATTTGGACTGGAAGGGATAGAGGGTTGCTAAAAAGAAAACCAGAAGACTTAGAATAGCTGCCTTGGTGCAGAGAGAGAAGATAGGAGCCATCTGAGGCTGGATTAAGGAAGAGTTTGGGTCAAACTGAGGCAAGGGACTGCAGCTGTCTTTCTGAAAGTAAGACAATTATGGGAGTGACAATGGGAAAAGAGAATTGAAAAATGTTTCTCTGCCTCATGACTGAATATTCCTTGGGCACTTTTCAAGATGCTTCCATAGAGAATTAAACTGCTTTTTAGCCGTGGTTTGTTGGTGCCCCTTGGATTACAATGGGATCCTGAGATGGGCTGTGAAGAAGCAAAACGTTCTAGCTGTTCACATAACTTGAATCCACCCTACCACAACAGGCATTACATTCTCCTTAAGAAGTACGTGTAAATCTATGGCTGATTCATATCAATGTATGACAAAACCCACTGAAATGTTGTGAAGTAATTAGCCTCCAACTAATAAAAAAAAAAATTTAAAAAAAAAGAAGAACCTATGTGGGTGTGACAGCAACATCTGTACTGGCCCCACCAGTACTGAGTTAAATAATTTAATTCTTTGATCACAATAGTTTGTTACCTTAGTTCTTGTTATATTAGTATTTATTGTTACTGGGTGGGTGTAATGAGTAAGGAGTTGTGTTAAGTGCTATGCATGATACAGTTTGCTTAATCCCTTTAAGAACTCTAGGAGGTCGGTGCTATTTTTATCCTTATTTAAAGGCCGAAGACGCTGAGACACAGATTTAGCAATT
Source organism: Cervus canadensis (assembly GCF_019320065.1). Lineage (NCBI taxonomy): Eukaryota > Metazoa > Chordata > Mammalia > Artiodactyla > Cervidae > Cervus > Cervus canadensis. Next base: position 24,093,680 of record NC_057388.1, on the reverse strand, counting down.
TGCTCAGTCATACAGCAAATAAGTGGCTAAGCCAGGATTTGAATGGAAGCTGTCTGACCTCCAAGCCTGAGATTTTAAGCTCTGCCTCAAAGGATCTCTTTGACTTACATTAATCTGAAAACGGAACCATTGAGACAATTTCATATTTAGAGTTTAAAAATACATACTTAGATTTTTAAAAGCAGAGGCAGTGGTAATATACCCCTAAGTCCTGTCTTTGAGTTGACTGGACTCATCTTCCACTGGGAAAATGATATTGCTGTCCTTTGCAGAGAAAATGATACTTGGATTCTGTCACTAGAGCTTCCTCCTCAAGAGAGGGATTTGAAGTTGAAAAATGTTTCCTTTTCCTTAAAGCTATTCCCCACACACTTACAGTTAAGTGGGAAGATTTTATGCTGTGAGATTCACTCATTTCCTTCTTTTCCCAAATCTAAGAGATCCTAGAGACGACCAAAACAGGATCTGACACCAGGATAGACTCCTTGTCATTCATCATCTTTGAATATCACACATCATGAAATGTGACATCAGTTACCCTCAAGAAACAAAGAAATGGACCAAGGAGACAGAGGGAGTTCTATTTCTAGCTTCTCATTCCACAGTTTCAAAACTTGACTTTTGTAGATTTGCAGGTGGATTTTGCAAACAATATCATGTTCTTCCAGATGGCTAAGAAAATGAATGAATATGTGAAAGAAAAAGAGCATTTGTTTCTTTAGATCTTGACATTACAGTGACTATCTTTTCAATCATGTGCTAATGCACACACACACACACACACACACACACACACACACACACACACACACACACACACACACACACACACACACACACACACACACACACACACACACACACATCTTCCAGCTTGTACTCCGAGTCTCCACGATAGTATGTATACCACGCACATGTACACAAACACACATATCAAAACATTTTGATGTTTAAGTCACTATTCTTTTTAAGACTAAAGCTTTAAACAACACTATTGATCACTTCCAAACTGCAAGCTTCTAGCAGTTGAAGAATGTAGAGTTCTGGAAAGTCCCTAATGGATGCCACCTCACAAATAAAAACTTGTACTTTGAACAACTACCTCTCAAAAAATACTCCCTCATACATTATTCACACGGGTTATCTGACAACATGTAATGAGAAGAAATAGTAATGCGACATGATTAACCTTAGAGAGGTGAGAATGACAAATGGCTGCCCAAAAAATATATTCACCTACATGCAGTATATGTTCCTTTATGAAAAGCATTCTGAGAGGAAGTGAATAATTGTACCTTGAATTGGATATGCAAATATACAACACACAAATACAAATAATGCACTAAGGTAAGCCTACCCTGGTTTCAGAAAATTACAGTTTTTTTTTAAAAAAGGAGAAAATCCTAGAAACTAAACCCTAAAATTCTTTTTCTACCTTTCCTCTCTTTTAAGTGCTTTTTGACATGATTATTTGCAGTTTTGAAATGTTCAAACACAAAAGTGTTTTCTTTAAGGACTTTGGAAGTGTTTTAATATCCTGACTGCAGAAAATGCATGTCACATCCATGTATACACACACACACACAAATGCACACATGCACACACACATGCCACATCCATGTATACATGTTCACACAGAAACACACACATGCACACACAAATGCATGTGGGTTTGCACACACATGTGCACACGCGCACACACACTTCTTCTAGCTTTGACTCTGTCTCCTTATTTTGACTATATACCTATCAACAGCCAGAATAATTTCTTTACCAATTGTGTCTTGTCTATCTTATGCTGTCTTTGGCTTCCAGTTTTAATCAAGATAAAAAACAAAGCCTTGTCTCTGGCTATCAAGGTCTGGTGTGATTTGACTTTTAACTCTTCAGCTCTTGCTGTTCTATCCAACCCTTTGCTCATGATCTCCCACCACTGGTGTCTCCTTGCTGTTTTTCCCACAGGCCAAGCTCACTTCCACTCCTGAGCTTTTTTTCAGCCTGAAATGTTCTCTTCTTGTGGCTGGCTCCTCACTTTCCCTAGTTACTCCCTCAGAAAAGCCATCCCTTATCATCCAACTTGAAGTCAGTCTCTCCCGTGATACTGTTCTCTGATGATACTCTGCTCATTTCTGCATATACTTGTTAAAGTCAGTCTCTTCTGCTAGACTGTCAGTTAAAAGAAAGGCAGGAACAATATCTGCTTAATTTTCCGTTATATTTTCAGAACCTAGCACACTGATACACGGGTGTGGACACATGTACTTATATAATTAATCAACTTCCTTTCAAATAAAAACTGTTTTACACTAAGTCACATGACTTGGTGACTAAGCAACAACAGAGCCTACTTTTCAGGCTAATGGTGCAACTATTAAGAAAGAGAAACTAGTATTTGCTTATAAAAATGTACAGATAAATTGATACAGTGTACAAACTTTAGAACAACATATGGACAATCTTAAGGCAAGGTTTGGATGACTGTTTGTTAAGCTATATCTGGTGGCAAAAAACTTTCATTATCTTCCTTAGATGGTTGAGTAAAAATCCCCTCCACTTGTACCTCATACTGCCTCCAGTCATCTCACAAGAAACTGAAGTTACAGTGAACTTTACAATGAAGTGAGGCAATATGAGACACCTAATAGAGCTGCTAATGAGACACCTAATAGAGCCAACAACTGATTAACTAAGGAGATGTCACTAGCATCTTTTCTGGAAGAATTCCAACCTGAAATTTTGGTCAGTCTCATTGATTATCTGAGATATGGTAGGCAAGGTCATTCCAGACCTTAAAACTCACTTTTTATTGTATCACAATGACTACCTTAAAATTTGCCCCTATCATCCTTGTTGGCTCCCCAACTATTCTGATAATGGAAAGCAAAAAACAAAACCAGTCAGACTGATGGTTTCTATGGTGTAGACCAGGGAACAAGTTGGCCAAATTCCTCATTGTCCACAGTTACTTTGGTGCTGTGTTGACCCTGTCTCTAGCTTTCGACATCCTCCCAAGTAGTCACTGAAATTATCATATTTCAAAATGGTCTAGTTGTTGATGGCTGCTACTTAACTAAGGCATGGAAAATAGCATCTGTCAGTCAATATGGCTCTAAAGAAACTTGGAAAGTATTTCCATCATTTCCTTGAATAATGTGAGTTGGATCACTTTACATATTTTAGTTGCCATATTGGTTCACAAATAGAATTAAATTTCTCCCTACGATGCAGACTTTTTTGATTGTGCTTTCGGAAAATGAAAAAATAACTCTTGATGCACTGCAAGTCCATCCTCTGAGTGACTTCTCTTTCCTTAACACCATCTTCTTGCTCTTCCTTAGTATAGAGCTCTTCCTCACTGTTGCTAACTTTACTGCCATCACTAGCTCATTAGTATTTGCTTATTATCTTGTGGTAAGCCTACTTTTGGTGTTTCCTAGATGACTCAGTGATAAAGAATCTGCCCGCTAATGCAGAAGACAAAGATTCTATTCTTGGTTGGAAAGACCCCTGGAAAAGGAAATAGTTACCCACCCCAGTATTCTTGCCTGGGAAATCTCATGGACAGAGGAGCCTGGCAGGCTAGAGTCCATGGGGTCACAAAGAGTTGGTTACGACTTAGTGACTAAACAACAACAAAACCTACTTTTCAGACTTATGATGCAAGTATTAAGAAAGAGAAACTAGTACTTGCTTACAGAAATGTATAGATAAATTTACACAGTGTACAAACTTCAGAAAAACATATGGACAATCTTAAGGCAAGCTTTGGACCACTGTTTGTTAAGCTACATTTGGTGATAGAAAACTTTTATTATCTTTCTTTAGATGGTTGAGTAAAAATCCAAATTATTGTTCAAATATGTGTATACATTTCAGTTTTTAAAATTCAGACACATATTAATCTTGTAGCTGGGCAAACAAAAGAAAAACCAAGTTTATATCTCCAGCATCATATATTTTGAAAAACAAACAAGTAAACAAACAAAAGACAAACCAATAGTCACTGTGTTGGATCCATAAGCAGCATATTTCAGATGTATTACCGAAAAATGTATTATAAAACTTGTATAATCCCAGGTAAATTATACTTAGGAAGAAGTTTGTCAGTTGAGGAACATACCTCACAATTTTGGCTTGGAACAATACTTTTTAAATGTTAGTGATTGCTTCTTTTTTTAACCCAAGGGCATAGAAACATGCATTGGTTCTTTGAATTTAAAAAAAAAAAAATGGAAAGCAAAATAGGAATTTATTAACATTGGATGCTTTTGTGCTCGTGTAACAGAAAAATCTGGCTGAAGTGCTTTGGCAAGGATGCAGTGCATCATATAGTATAATAACTTATGGTGTTTGGAAGAAAAATAAAAGCTGCTAAGATATTGTGGTTTTGAACTTGGCAAAAGAGTTGTAGAATGAAATTGGCCCATCCACTTTCATAAGAACTTTCACAGTGGATAACAGACTTTCCAAGTATTACATATAATGAGGTAATAAGCAACTTAACTACATTGAATCCTACTGTAACCTATTTAGTTTTCATATATTAAGAGGGCCTTAAAGGGAGGTTATTTTATAGAGAAGGGTCCCTGGAACATCAATAGATGAACCTTTTAAATATAGTTTAAGAAGATCATACTTTATCTTATATGAAGGAGAAATTGCAATATAGCAGTATTGTAATTTAACATCAAAAAAGTAGAAACAGTGACAGCTTTTCTTTTCTTGGGCTCCAAAATCACTGTGGAGAGTGACTGCAGCCATGTAATTAAAAGATGGTTGCTCCTTGGAAGAAGAAGTGTGACTAATCTGGACAGCTTATTAAAAAGCAGAGACATCATTTGCCAACAAATGTCCTTATAGTCAAAGTTATGGTTTTTTCAGTAGTCATATACGGATGTGAGAGTTGGACCATAAGAAAGGCAAAGTGCCAAAGAATTAATACTTTCAAATTGGGATGCTGGAGAAGATTCTTGAGAGTCCCTTGGACAGCACGGAGGTCAAACCAGTCAGTCCTAAAAGAAATCAACCCTAAATATTCACTGGAAGGACTGATGCTGAAGCTGAAGCTCTGATAATTTAACCACCTGATGTGAAGAGCCAACTCATTGGGACAGACCTTGCTGTTGGGAAAGATGAGGGCAAGAGGAGAAGGGGGCAACAGAGGATGAGATGCTTGGATAGCATCACAACTCAATGGACATGAGTTTGAGCAAACTCCAGGAGATGGTGGAGGACAGGGAAGCCTTGTGTGCGACAGTCCTTGGGGTAGCATAGAGTCGGACATGATTTAGCAACTGAACAACAACAACAGTTAGGGAATACCTCCTGTGTGCTGGCATCTATAGAGGGCACAAATATTAATAAGAGAAGACAGATTCTTCTTTGCGGAATTTGTTTTGTGCTCTCCCATGTAGACATATGGGCCTCCCAGGTGGCTCAGTTGTAAAGAATCCACTTGCCAATTCAGGAGATGTGGGTTTGATTCCTGGGTTGGGAAGACCCATTGGAGGAAGAAATAGCAACCAACTCCAGTGTTCTCTCGGGGAAAATTGTATGGACAGGGGAGCCTCGTGGGCTACAGTCCATGAGGTCAAAAAGACCTGGACATGACTGAGCATGCACACATGGAGGCATATAGCCATAATAGGTCTATGGGCAAAATAATATAAGTTTATAACAGAGGTAAAATATTTGAATGTTTCAGGTAGTGAGTCAGGAAAAGGCTTTGCTGGTGTCACTCTCTAGTCACTAGGGGAGAGCTGACTATTGCTGTTTTCATAATCAACAGCAAAACATGAATCAATAAGGAAAACCACTTTCTCCAAAGACAGAAGAATAATATGTGAATGAGCATAGGATAAAGAAAAGGAAATCCTTAAATATGCTTATTTAAGATATTACAGTAGTGACTGGAGCATTCATTCATTTCATGGGAAGATAGAAGAGTTTAATTTCCCTCTTTGTAGTGCTTTTTTTTCCCATGAGTGCGGATATGGCTGATGCGGTCTTTATGGGATTGTCCAGGGTTCTGATGCAGTATCCGTTTTAGTGCTTTTTGAAAAAAGAGACACCTCTTATTCTTGGCATTGTATTGATAATAAAAGGATAAGGGCAGTGGGTGAATTATAAGTGACTCAACTCTGCACTAGAGCAAGAGAGAGCTGAAGATTTGTTCCTCGTCCTTATTTGGAAATCAGGAACCTGTCACATTTTTTTTTTTTTGAGTGAATCCCATGAAAATAACCCTCAGAAATAAGCAGAGGTGTTGTCATAGGCCCCTGGCAGCTCATAAAGGATTTTAGGGTTTGGCTTCCCAGCTGTTCCTCCTTTACAAGCTTTATGAAAAATCTTTTGAAGTTAACCTTGAAAGTCACAAAGGATTTCAAATGGAGGAAAAAAGGAAGAACATTCTAGAAAAAGGAAATGGTGCATATGCAGGTATGCAGAAGAATGGTGCAGGTTGGGAATAAAGGTAGCAGAGCTGGGAAAAAGATGTAGGTAAGCATTTCAGGAGAGAGAATGCTAGAAAGAAAGGTCGGGGTTATACTGAAAGACAGGGTGAAAAAGTCATGATAAATTTAGCAAAAGTTAATATGTCTCCAAAATTTCTGCTTGAACATATGCTGCTAAGTCACTTCAGTTGTGTCCGACTCTATGCAACCCCATGGATGGCAGCCCACCAGGCTCCTCTGTCCCTGGGATTCTCCAGGCAAGAGCACTGGAGTGGGTTGCCGTTTCCTTCTCCAGTGCGTGCATGCTTGAACATATGACCAACGTACTTTTCATATGTTCTCTAGGAAGGGGCCTTTTTTTCCCTTTCCATATCTGTCCCTTGAATCCATTCTGTAGACTTCACCCTCTCATTCCTGGATGGAATCTTGTGTAAATCTGGTAGCTTACCCAGGTAATAAATAATTAGTTTCATTTTCCAAGAATTGAAATACCTTGTTCAGTGTAATATCAAAACCCAAAGCTGTCATCCAAAATACAACTTCTGTTCTTTATTGAGCTAGAAATCTTTTTTTAAAAATATACACTTATTTGTTTTTATTCAGGGTTTCATCTCAGGATTATTAAGGTCTAACATACGTACAACACATTTCATCGTGTTTCACTGGTTAGTGAGTTTTAGCAGATTTTATTTTATCCTGTAACAGCACTGTGATCAGGATTAGAGAATATTTCCACTCTAACAAAGCTTATTCTCAGGTCCTTGCAGTCTCCCCATCTCCCAGTCCTTGCCAGTCATTCATATGATTTCTGTCCCTATACTTTTGCCTTTTCTAAAATGTCATATAAGTGAAATCATAGAGTATGTGGTTTTTTTTTTGTTGTTGTTGTTGTTGGGATATTTTTCTCTATCATAATTCTTTGGGTATTCATCCAAGTTGTTCATATATCAGTACCTTCTTTCTGCTGCTGAATACTATGCCATTGTATGATATACCTCGATTAGTTATCCATGGAACACTGATGAATATTTGAGTTGTGTCCAGTTTTCATCTGTTATGAAATAAAGATGCTATATAAAAGTCTTTATGTAGAAATATGTGTTCTCTTGGTTTAATACCTAAAAATGAAACTACTGGGATATATGATACGCACGCACGCTAAGTCGCTTTAGTCGTGCCCGACTCTGTGTGACCCTGTGGACAGCAGCCCTCCAGGCTCCTCTGTCCACGGGATTGTCCAGGCAAGAATACTAGAGTGGGATGCCAGTTCATTCTCCAGGATATATGATAAGCATGTACTTAATTTAATATAAGAAACTGCCAAAATATTTTCCAAAGTGGCTTTACCATTTTGTACTCCTATCAGCAATGTATGAGAATTGTCCATTGTAGCAATTATAGTGGATATGTTCTAAATAATGTTTGAAGTTGTCTTTTCTAATGACATCCTTGCCTGGTTTTTGGTATAAAGGGAATTCTGGCCTCATAAAATGACTGAGGAGGAATTCCTTCTCTTAAATTTTCTGGAAGAGTTCACTTTGTCCTTAAGTGTTTATTAGAATTCTCTGGTGAAGCTATCTGAGCCTGGCTTTTTTTCCCTAGGAAAAACTTTTTTCCTTTCAGTTTTATCAATATATGGCTGACGTACAGCACTGTATAAACTGAAGATGTGCAGCATAAAGACTTGAGTTACATATATTACAAAATGATTACAAAAAAAGTTTATTTTTATCATCATATACAGACACCAAAAATAAAAGAATTTTTTCCCTTTTCTGATGAGAACTTTCCAGATCTACTCTCTTAGAAACTTTCAAATAGATCTTCCAGCAGTGTTTGCTATAGTCATCCTGCTGTACATCTTCAACACTGATTCACCTTCTAACAGGAAATTTGCAATTTTTGACCAGCTTCATCCAAGTTTCCATGAGTTGGGAATCTTGCTTTGGGAATGGGGAGTACTTGTTGCTTTTCTGCCTTGAAAAACACCTCCTGCCTTAATTGCAGATGCATTTTCTGGTGATTGAAGAAAAGCAGAGAAAAGAGGGGTGTGATTTTTTGATTGGTATAGTTAATAGGGCACTAGTATGTAACAGAGGATGAGATGGCTAGATGGGATCACCGACTCAATGGACATGAATTTGAACAAAGTCCCAGAGATGGTGAAGGACAGGGAAGCCTGGCATGCGGCAGCATGACTGTAATCTGTGGGGTTGCAAACAGCTGGACACAACTTAGCAACTGGACAATAGCAATAACCCTCTAGTTGTGGCAGATGACAAAAGCTGACTCTTGCAGAGTTCCTTGAACCCTGTGCCCCCTTCACTTCCCAGACCTCCCACTGCCCCTGCCTGGAGTCCACTCCGTTTCAGTAATGGGCATTTCTGTACTCATGGCCAAAAGCCCTCTTCCTTTTTGAGAGTGCTTGCAGCCAGTTCCCCACCTAGCCCATGGGAAATGTGGACCCTTTATTTACCATTGGTCAAAGGAGAGCCCTTTATTTATTCCCTTTGCCTTCCAGGTTATTGCTCTGGTTTAAAATTTTTAGACCATTCCCAACCCTACACTCCAAAGAAATATGACAAGTTCTTCAAGTGGTTCTTTCAAAACTCTCTTCATTGATTTGACACAAATAGAAAGACTTCCTTCCCCAACCCCATGGGAGAAATACATAACACATTTACTCGTTGCTTCAAAGTTATTACTACCTTCTTCTCCATGAAAGGATTTATTCTATATAACTGGATGTGGGTGATTGGTTGGACAGTTTAGCTTGTGCACCTCCATTTAGGATCTTGGGTTTCTTGGAACTTTACTCGTTTTAGGGACTTCTGCCAAAATTTGGCAACAGAGCAGGTCTAATTTAATGTCCTATTCCATGCATAAACTGGAGACTCAGTGTTATGCATGGAATATCTAAAGGTCTAATTGTGAGTTATTTATACCATTCTCCTTCATTATTAAAGTTAAACAGATCTGTCTGGATATCTAATTTAAAATCCTGATTGAGAGTTAGAAATCTATTCTCTGCTACATTCTTAGAAGTTTATGTATCATTTCAGCCTCAGGCTGAAAATATTTTAGAATTTTTTTCTGTGTTTGTTTTTTGATGATTACTGAGGTTTTCCTTTTTTGTTTACCCAGAATTATGAAACAATTGTTCATAAAATATTTTGCCTTGTATGGCTTTTTACAGCAAAAAAATTTAGGTAGACTATTTGGAGAAGACCTGGTAAGAATACTTAAGAACTTAAAATTAGTGATCAGAAGTTTCTTTTGTATATATGAGATTTGTATAAAATGATTTTCGATGCCTTGAGAACTTATGTGCCAAGAAGCATTGCATCTTCAAAGTAATCACTATAGATAAATGCTGTCATATCTCAAAGTATTTAAAGTCTTACTGCTTCATAGTCATTTCTAATATAAATATGTGATACTAGTAAATATCATGCATACTTCTACAAGTATTCATAACGATCACAAGATTTAAACTAGACACAGTAGCTGATTTTAAAGTTCTTCTGTATTCCAATAGAATATTGTTAAACTTTAGTGTAAAGTGAAAGTGTCAGTTACTCAGTTGTGTTTGACTCTTTGCAACCCTATGGACTGTAGCCTGCCAGGCTTCTCTCTCTGTGGAATTCTCCAGGCAAGAATACTGGAGTGGATTGCCATTCCCTTCTCCAGGGGATCTTCCTGACCCAGGGATTAAACCCAGATCTCCTGCATTACAGGCAGATTCTTTACCATCTGAGCCACCATCTTTACCATCTGAGGATTTTAAAGTTCTTCTGTATTCCAAATGGAATATTAATTAAACTTTAGCATAATAGCATTTGATATTTCAGTGCTAGTCATATGGCCTTTATTTTGTAAAACTCTGTCCTTGTTTTGCATGACTCTTGAAGCTACCCATGACTGAACTAGGTTATAGTCTAAAACACTTATTTCCACACATCATAAGGAAACTCAGAGAATGACAACAAACCCCTGCCTATTAGCCACATACTTTTTTTCTTATAAAAACATTAAAATGCTTCTTCAGGTATTTTACTTATCTCTTGAAAGAGAAGAAGTCTTCCATTTCTTCTTGACTAAAATCTATGACATTCAATAGGACACTGTACCAGCACCAACTCTTGGTTTGGTGACTTTAGTTTCTTCAAAATGTCTTAAAACTCAAGTCCCAGACCAACTGTAATTTTTTTTGGTTCTATTAATACTTGGATTTTATAAGACTCTCTATTGAGTTCTCCACAATGCACATATGTGACTTAAGACAGAGTTCTTGGTGTTAACTACTTAAATATTTAGAGAAAATAAATGTTTTTCTTAAATTTTGATCATTTTCTCGGTTGTACTGCCAAATCAATATTGAATAGAAGTTGAATAAGAATTATCAAAGACCCAATTATATCTACATTTTTAAATTGAAAGAAAATAGACATGACTATTTCATAAGTTTCTGAAGAAGCAAGAGCTTCCTAGATTTAAAAAGAGTGGAAGAAATTGCAATTGAAAAAACAAAAGATAAAATTTCTGAACTTTATATTTCTGGAAATAACTGAAATATATAGCCACTCTATTAAATATAGACATAAGCTAAGTAATTCCAGTGGGAATATTATGTTACTTCTGTTTTAGAACTGTTTATTCAGAATGATGAGAAAAATACTAAAATGTCTAATAAATTAACATTCAAAGAACTAGCATGTACTTCACAAAAGAGAAGATATAAAAGGGCATTTTGCATAGAAGTCTCTCCACTCAATGGAAGGGACATAAAAGTACATATAAAGATATGTTTCCCCATGAACTTAACCAATTAAAGTTATAAAAAAATTCAGTGTTAGTGATATGTGGTTACTAGAGTACACTTTTGTGACTATATCCAGGAACTATAATTTTAAAAACTTTTTGGGAAAACAATTTAGTAATGTGCATTGTTGTTGTTTAGTCGCTAAGTCGTGTCTGACTCTTTTTTGTAACCTCATGAACTGTAGCCTAACAGGCTCCTCTGTCCTTGGAATTCTCCAGGCAAGAACACTGAAGTGAGTAGCCATTCCCTTCTCCAGGGGATCTACTCAACCCAGGGATCGAACCTAGGTCTCCTGAATTATCAGGCAGATTCTTTACCATTGAGCTACAAGGAAAGCCCAATGTCCATTATAAGTCTTCAAATAATCATGTATTTCAATCCAGTAATTCACAAGTCTTGGACACTAAATGATAATTATAGTGCCATTTAAATGACAAAAATAAAAGCAATTTAAATGTCAGTGTAGAGAAAATGGTCAAGTAAATTATGGCACAGTAGCATGATGAAATGCTTTGATTCTACATAAAAAGATACATAATTCTTAGAAATTACTCTGCTTAAAAAGCAGAGTTGTCTGCAGCCTGCCATTTTTCATATCCCCACTTAGTAGCCATATGTCCGTGGGCAAGTGACATATCCTCATAACACACAATGATTGCCTTAATTTGAAAAAGGAGAAATTATTGACGCATTTGATTTAATAAAGAAGGGCATGATATCTGTGCTCTTGAAGTTAAAAATTCAACAGAGGACTAAAGAACAGAAAGAACTATTATTTTGGGCAAAAGATATTAATTACTAGCACAAAGAAAGTAGGGGATTTATCCAGCTGAGGAGGATGAGACGCTTAGCAGGGAAGTAGAATTTAGTTAATACCTGACTGAATTAAATTTAAATACATGGGAAGATCTACCCTTTTCAGATTGTGACAATAAGGATAAAGGTAAGAACTGAAAGGAACATTTGCCGGCAAATCACTTGGACCAGTTGGAACCTATGCTACTTGGACAAAAATTGAAAAGGTTGTTTGGAATCTACAGTGGAAGGTCTTAATTATCTTCTGAAAGCAACTGGGTGTGTTCAGGTTTTTATTATCCACTATCTATTTAGAGGAGGCTATAGATGAAGTTTAACTCTCACTGAAATATTACCTTCTACCTAAAAATATTAAACTATAAAGCAAACAATATTGCCACAGGCCTTTGATTCTTCAAAATGAATAAATTCTTTTTTTTTAAGCAGAAGAATATATAATTACATTTGCTTTCATTTATTTTTATCTGAGGTACAGATTTTGTTTTCTTTTAATTAATTTATTTTTTAATTGAAGGATAATTGCTATATGGAACTTTGTTGTTTTCTGTCAAACATCAACAAGAATCAGCTATAGGTATACATATGTCCCCTCCCTCTTAAACCTCACTCCCATCTCCCTCCCCCTGCCACCCCTCTAGGTTGGTACAGAGCCCCTGTTTGAGTTTCCTGAGCCAGACAGCAAATTCCCACTGGCTATCTGTTTTGCATATGATAATGTAAGTTTCCATGTTACTCTCTCCATATATCTCACTTTCTTTTCCCTCCCCACCACCCCATGTCCTTAAGTCTGTTCTCTATGTCTATTTCTCCATTGCTGCCCTGCAAATAAATTCATTGGTACTTATCTTTCTATATTCCATATATATGCATTAGTATATGATATTTATCTTTCTCTTTCTGACTTACTTCACTCTGTATAATAGTCTCTAAGTTCATCCACCTCATTAGAACTGACTCAAATGTGTCCCTTTTTATGTCTGAGTAATATTCCATTATACATATGTACCACAGCTTCTTTATCCATTCATCTGTCGATGGACATCTAGGTTGCTTCCATGTTCTAGCTATTGTAAATAGTGCTATAATGAACATTGGGGATATACATGTGTCTTTTTCAATTTTGGTTTCCTCAGGGTATACACCTAGGAGTGGAATTGCTGGGTCATATGGTGGTGGTTTTTTTTTTTTTTTTAATATTGTAGTGGTTTTTGTCATACATTGACATGAATTAGCCATGGATTTACAAGTATTTTATTCCTAGTTTTTTTTTGTTTGTTTGTTTTTTTAAGAAATCTCCATACCATCTTCCATAGTGGCTGTATCAATTTACATTCCCACCAATAGTTCAAGAGGGCTCCCTTTTCTCCATACCCTCTCCAGCATTTATTGTCTGTAGACATTTTGATGATGACCATTCTGACTGGTGTGAGGTGATACCTCATTGTAGTTTTGATTTGCATTTCTCTGATATTGAGCGATGTTGAGCATCTTTTCATGTGTTTGTTAGCCATCTGTATGTCTTCTTTGGAAAAATGTCTGTTTAGGTCTTTTCCCCACTTTTTGATTGGGTTGTTTGTTTTTCTGGGATTGAGTTGTATGAGATACTTGTATATTTTGGAAATTAATCTTTTGTCAGTTGTTTCATCAAAATGAGTGAATTCATGGTGAACTTGCTCGCATTAGTAACTAAGGTCCTCTGGTATCTGATTGCACCTGACTTCCCCATGCTCTGCCCCTGGTGGCCTACCATCAATCTCCTGAACAAATATTCCTCCCCACATTTCCAACTTTGGTCAAGAAACCCTTCTGTCCTCCTGCTTATCCTTTTGACTGCAATGCTGATTTAAATTTTTCTACACTCAGCTCGTGTGTGCCAGGTCAGTCCTCGGGGTGTCTCTGTGCTTCTTCCCTCCTAAGACATGTTTGGTCTGTTGTGTACATCCTTGAGATCCCTCAGTATTCTTGCCATGAGTATATGTTTTGGGCCTGGTATTCATTTTGAGGAATCAAGAGTATATTTGAGTTCAGGGTCAGTTGTGATACTTCTTGGTGTCCTCTGTGGACAATCCTTTACACACAGTCAGTGTTCAGCTCATTTTTTCCAGAAAGTGCTTATTTCTTTGACCTAATCCACAAATGACTGAGCAACACTCTGGATGTACAAGAAGAACTCACTCGTGGGCCCCATTCTATTTCTGCTCAGGAAATAGACTTAATTTTCTCTGAAATCCATGTCATGTTTAGTTGTTATTAGTGTTTGTGCAGTTTTTTTTTTTTATGATTAAAAATTTTTATTTTTTTTCAATTATTTTTATTAGTTGGAGGCTAATTACCTCGCAACATTGCAGTGGGTTTTGTCATACATTGACATGAATCAGCCATGGAGTCACATGTATTCCCCATCCCGATCCCCCCTCCCACCTCCCTCTCCACCCGATTCCTCTGGGTCTTCCCAGTGTACCAGGCCTGAGCACTTGTCTCATGCATCCCACCCGGGCTGGTGATCTGTTTCACCATAGATAGTATACATGCTGTTCTCTCGAAACATCCCACCCTTGCCTTCTCCCACAGAGTCCAAAAGTCTGTTCTGTACATCTGTGTCTCTTTTTCTGTTTTGCATATAGGGTTATCGTTACCATCTTTCTAAATCCATGTCATGTTTAGTTGTTATTAGTGTTTGTGCAGTTTTTATAAAACTTATAACACGTCTAGATACTTAGCCATCATTTCAAAATAATCGTCATCAAACCAGGTTGGTTTCTAGTCTAAGGTTATCTCCTTGTATGATTTTTAGTTGTAAATGAAAATAATAAGATCTATATTTAAAACATTACTTGTTTTAAATGCACTGGGTAATGTTTACAGTTTAAAGCAGCCCATTTGGAGACAGTTAAGTTCGGCTTCAGTTTTGCAGCTAATAAAAAAGGATGTATAAAACCAAGAAAAGGTCTAGTTGATAGTGAGAGGATACTTAATTAAGATATGTCATGATAAATGCCCTGAGAAGTAATATTGAGATTTATGATTGATCACTTTTCCTTTTATCCTTGATACAAGCATGCACATGAAACATTTATAATTTCAACCCAGTTCCATATTTAAAATAGCAATGGCAAGCATTTTTAAATGACAGACCTCAGAGATTGGCAAGGGTGTAAAAAAATGAGCCCTTTCCTACATCGCCAGTGAGGGTGTTGATTGGTCCCGTATTCGGCAGCATAATTGAATACTTATTGCCAGAGGCTTTGCATATCTTTCAATATAGCTGTCTTACTTCTAGGAATTTTTCCTAAGGAAATAACCCTGGGTGTGCACACAAATGTAGCTATCAAGATGCTTGTTGTGTTCATTTTTATAATGTTTGGAATATCAAATCTCTATGCCATACACCAGGGAGTCCCAAAAAAACACAGCAACTAAAAGATACTTATCACTGAATGATTAAATAGTGATAAACTGGCAGAGACCAAAATGTCCGGCATTTGAAATTCTGAAATTTTACAATGATTGATAAAAATAATTTATAACACACACACCATACACTGACATAGTGTTGTAAGTCAGTTATACTTTGAGAATAGACTTATAGAAAAAAAGATCAGATATGTGGTTACCAGAGGTGGGGGATGAGGGGAGAAAGAATTGAATGAGTAAGAGTGGTCAGAAGGTGCAAGCTTCCAGTTGGAAGAGTAAATAAGTACTAGGGGTGTAAGTTACAACATGATAAATGTAATTAAAACTGCTGTATGCAATATATGAGGGCTTCCCTGATAGCTCAGTTGGTAAGGAATCTGCCTGCAATGCAGGAGACCCTGATTCAATTCCTGGATCGGGAAGATCTGCTGGAGAAGGAATAGAATACCCACTCCTGTATTCTTGAGCTTCCTTTCTGGCTCAGCTGGTAAAGAATCTGCCTGCAATGCAGGAGACCTGGGTTCCATTCCTGGGTTGGGAAGATCCCCTGGAGAAGGGAAAGGCTACCCATTTCAGTATGTGATATATGAAAGTTATTGAGAGTAAATCCTAAGCGTTCTTATCACAGGGGAAAATATTTTTTCTTTTATTTTGTATCTATATGAGATGCTGGATGTTCATTAAACCTTTTATGGTAATCATTTCATGATGTATATAAGTCAAATTATTGTGTTGTACACCTTAAACGTATACAGTGCTTATATCAATTGTATCTCAACAAAACTGGGAGAAAAAAGATTCAGAATGGTTAAAAAAAAAAAAGGAAAAGAAATTTAATAATGGTATACCAAAAATATTGAATTATAACACTGTAAATGGAGGAATTATGAATTTCATTGTGAGATTAGACATAGATAAGTAAGTGAATTACACCTCAGTAAAGTTGTTTAAAAACAAAAAAACTGCAATTTGGAAAACCATGGCCCATGGACCAAATCTGGCCCACCATGTGTTTTTGTAAATAAAATCCTATTTGAACAACAACATGCAATGACACAAATCCTGTGAAAACAATAGCAGCAAAAAGATGTTTATCACTGAATGATTAACATAGTGAACAACTGGAAAAGACCAAATGTCCAGCATTTGAAATTCTGAAATTTTAGAATGATTGATAAAAGTAATTTATAATACACGCATACACATCTATATATACACAGAGCCACTGGATATAGCCACCTCATGATGTTCCGGGAAAATATTTTCTGACATGGAAAAATGTTCATAGTATGGTCAGCCCAATTAACAGACCTACAAATACTTGCTGAAAAACAAAAATGTGCCTGACGTTGGTTGTAGGCTCAGCTGATAGAAGAATGTCAAGAGACATACTACAACCACAACAAATTAATTTCAGGTACTGCTGTGGATTATAAGGAGAATAAAATCAGGGTGATGTGATGAAGAGTGACAGGTAGGCTAGGGAGGGGCTGCTTTGTCTAGACAGGTCAGGGAAGTCCTCTCTACAGAGGTGACAGATGAATTGAAACCTGAATGAGGCAGGCACATGTATATCTGGGGGAGAATATTTTAAGCAGAAGAAACAGCAGTGGAAAGGCCTTACACAAAAATGAGATTATAAGGTCTATAAAGGTGTATATCAAAATGCTAACTAGTAATGGGTATTTCCTACTAGTGAGATTGCAGATTCATTTTAGAGCAAATACTTTATTGTATTTGCTTACCTGTAATAGCCTACTTTTTTTCTATAATCAACACGGACTTTTAGTAAGAAAAAAGAAAAGGTAATATAATAATAAAATGCCACTTTCATCTACATACTTTAGGTGGCAGTTTCCCAAAATAATGGCTTGCTTACAGTAACAAAGATAAGGTCTTAATCTTGAAGATAGGTGGGGCATGCTTTTCCAGCTGTATGAATGAAATGGCCTATTTTATAGATCATTCTTATCTTGCTGGTTTCTTTGATTGGAAAGTAAGTCATTGAACCTAGTTAAGTGTTCCTATGGAAGCATGAGGGTGGCTTAGAGCTGCACATTTGCTGAAGAAACTAGTTCTGGACATATCATGATGGCCACACATAGCTCAGGGAAAATTTATTTTGGCTCAGTGTTATGATAAATGAAATGCATCCCACTTTATAAAATCAAAAAGGAGTTGGGCAGCAGTCTTTCACACATGACTGCTGGTAACACAAATCCACATTGAGAAGCAAATATTCTCAGCACCATCTTCTGTATAGGACTTACATATAGTACCGACTCCTAGGGAGGAAAAATAAGACATCTGCTTTCTATTGATTCTGTAGGGAGCAGCTCACTGAATCATCACATTTCTTTCCAGTGACATAAGCACTTTGGTCTTTGGTCCATTTTCCGATAAGAGGTTAATAAATGATCCAAATGAAAATACACATTTCAAATCATGCTGTATAGTGATTCTGAGTTTCTTTTTGTTTAAATCAGTTTGACTTAATCTCTAAACATTGGTTGTTTGCTGTGGCAGCAGAGAGAAATATGATTAGAACCACACAGCTGGTTAATTGACTAAAGATGCAGCAGGTCTATGGAGAAAGGAACTATTCCTTTGCACATAATGTAAAGTTAATAGTGCAGAGGTTCTTTGGCAAAGAAGGAGAAGGTTTTGACCTCTGCTGCGCTAAATTTTTATGAGCAGTTTTACCACAAAATTGAAATTAAGTTATGTGTGGGATTTGGCTTAAGTGTACCTTTGGGGATACAGAAGAAGGGGAGGATGGATGTTTTGGAGGAAGACCAGGAGAAAACTCACTTTCTGTAAAGTTTTTCTTTACTTTGGCTCTGCCTGAGGGATTTTTAGGATTTATCTGATCTCAGAAGTTCTATCAGACTTTACCTTTTAATGAAAAGCAGGTTAGACTTAGAGTCCTAAGGGGCTCACTTGGTAGAAACTTTAATTAAAGTTGAAGGTTTGTAAGAATATTTATATTAAACCTCTCAGTCTTCTCATTTTTCTTTCAGATGCATCTACTATTTTTTAAAAGTTTTTTAATTTCTCTGAAGGAATGAGTCTATGGTTTAAAGCCATTTATAAAGCAGACAGAGCTGTGGGCTTTCTGTAGACCAAAGGACCTCACAGAGTCTTGGTAGGACAGGTAATAAAGAATAGTGTTTGCTTGGATTACATGGAAATCAAATAAAAATGCATCAGCTTAATATCTTGAATAATGGAATTGTCAGAACATTTGCAGTTATTTGGAAGTGCAAAAAGCATTATTGTAGTTACTGCATTTATAAATAAAAAAGATTGGCCCTTCGGAGGGCATGATAAAATATGGTATCTCGCAAATGATGGAAATTCATAGAAATTGTAGAATCATTAAATAAATTGCTGATTTGGATCTATTTTTACAGAGGTTGCTAGAAATCAGTAAAGATTCAAAAAAACATTTTATTTACCCCCAAAAACTTGTTAGAATTAATCAGAATATTTGGAAAACATAAACCAAATGAAGTAGTAGTAAATAGAATAAATAAAACATCAGACCAGCACTAATCAGTTGGTGATTATTGTGTGCAGTTATTAAAATGAGCAATCCTGCAAATGTTTTAAACTTTTTTTTTTTTTTTGCTAACTAAAACCCTTCTGTGGCTTAGCCAAGGAGCTCTCGACAGTTGTATCTGAAACTGAAAAACTGACTGTATTTACAGTGAGTCTTTGGATAGTAATGAAAGGTATAGACAGCATTCCTTTAAATACATTAGTAAATACACAAAATATGTCCAGAAGTGGCCTGTTCTCTAAATGTCATGAAAGGAAGAGCAATCTTCAGGACAGCCTGAAGTTGTGGACTATTTGTGTCTTTTTGCAGCAGTTGCATATTTATATTTTCTTTTCAGGTTTGTCATAAAAATGCAGTATTTTAAACACACATGTCAAATTACATTTTTCTCTAAATAATTTAAATATAATGAGGTAGTTTGCCCACTACAAAGTGTTTTAGATCTTGTAGGAGGTACAATGATACCTTTTTTCTTCTTTAAAAAAATCGAGGTATAATTGACACAAATATGATTGTTTCACATATGTAACAATGATTCAATATACATATATCTTGTGAAATGATCATCACAATAAGTCTAGTTCATATCCAGTATCATATCTAGTTAAAATTTCTTTCTTGTTATAAGAACTTTTAAGAATATTTGAAGGCACAGAAGAGAACCTTAAACTCAAAATATAACATTTATTTTAAAAGTTAATAAAGCTCACACAAACTGCAAGTTGTAAAGATATTTAGAGCATTTAAATAAAACAGAGGAGAAACTATAGTTTCAAAACTGTTTTGAACTCTCTTAATGATAAAATTATTAGAATTATGAGAAAAGCAATAAAATCTAATAGTAAAATCAAGATAAATTATTCCAACATCTAGAAAAATATTGTAACAGAAGGTTTTCATTGGTAAACTGAAACGCGTCTCCAAATTGTAAAAGGCAGAATGCTGAAGGATGCTCCTGGCTTGTGAGGAGGCCTCCCTGGCCATGGGACACTCACGTGTAGTCCATGACCCGTGACTGCAGAAATGCTCTAAGTACCCAGGCATTGGTGTCAAAGGCAGACCAAATACTAGTAACATGTGGCCTGTTCTCTATTCATATAAAAAAGTAAATTTAATCTAAGTTCTGATATCAACTCCCTTGCCCTATTGGATCCTTCAGTGCATTTCCTGGGAGGCAGTAACAGTGCTTCAGAGCCTAATGCTGTTAGGTGTTTTGTGCTTTAAAATTCTACCATCAGGTCACTGTAACATTATGTCCATAACTGATCCATTAGGCTCTGGTCCTAATAAATTTAATTATTCATCTAATTGAATGGCTAACATTCCTTCTGTGACTAATGGTCAATTTTTCCATAATACGAATACTTAACTTTAGCCAGTTAACACATTCATATTAATCCTTTGGTCTCTGGGGAAGAAAACTAAAGATGCTTGCCTGTTTTGTATGTAATTTGTGTGACCACCTCAGTTTTTTCCCCATGTTTAAAATATTTGGGGATATATATATAGAGAGAGTAACATAATTAATAGACATTAATCATGGCAATGTACCACTCACAGAATCATCTTAAAAAAAAAAATCTTAAAAAACTACATCAGAAGAAAGTGCTTTGGGATGAGTCTTGGATGAGAGGTTTTAGGATAAATCCTAAGAGCTGTGTGGTTAAAAAGAGTAAAACCCAGTCTGTTAGACATGCTGCCCAGAAATTCTCAGAACCCTCTACTAATCTAGGGAGTACATTGTTAGAGTGGAGAGATGGACACTCATTCAACTGAGCTTAGTTAGTTCCACTTAAAGATAACCTGTGGTGGAGAGAAGGAGCCCAGGCAAGGGAGCCCTCTAAGTACCTGAACGGGTGGAGCTAGGGAGAAAGACTGGCCAAAGAGGCCTTCTGATCGCCAGCTACAAGAGCCTTGAAAAAACACTCTGACCGGGCCACAACTCCTGTGGTGGAGGCAGTCTGTGTCCCCGCACACTTGGCACTGCCAGGGTCCCCGCAAGCCAAGCAGCTGCGCCACCTTCACGCTCAACTCTCACGGGGGCAGAGCTGCCACAGGCGATAAAAGAAAAAAGTCTTGCGTTTATGCACACAAGGTCGCTTTGGTCGTGTCCAACTCTTTACGACTCTGTAGACTGTGGCCTGCCGGGCTTCTCTGTCAGAGAGGGAGTTCTCCAGGCTATACTAGAGAGTATTGGCCAAGATTAATTGCCATACCCTTCTAGAGCACTATATTTCCTGCTGCCCTAGCCGCCAACCCCCCTGAGGACCTGGTGCTGCCAGAGCCCCTGTGACCCAGGCAGCTGCACCACCTCCGCACCTGGCCCCACTGGGGCAAACCCAAGTCCTCAGGGCAGCCTCAGGAGCAAACCCCAGTGGATGACCCACATGCAGAGGTGGAAATAAAACCACAATTGAAACCCAGGGGCAGTGTGGCTAAGGAAGAAGATCTAAAACCTTCTCACCAGCTATATGAGCTGCAGATTAAATCCACAGGATCAACTAGGCAGACTCTGTGTCTGTGGAATACATAAAAGTCTATTGAGAGAGCCCACAAAAGAAAACACACTAGCTCTGATAGCCGTGGACACTGGAGGCAAGAACACACAGGAGGAGGACCAGATTAGACTCAGCTGCCCCCGCAGCAGGTCTAGAGATCAGCACGGTGTTGAGGGGCATCCTAGGGAGGTGAGGGGACTGTGACTCCTAGCGTGGGAAAGGACTCTGACAGCAGAGACTCAAGAAAAACATTTATTATTCTTATTCTTTTACCTGTTTTGTAGATTCTTTTGGATTTTTCTCCGCCCCCCCCAACTCTTTTCTCCCCTCTGTTGTAGTTGTTGATTTTATTGGCACTAAGAAATCCAGTTAACCTTTTGAGCTTTTTTAATTTTCTTCCTCAGTCACATTTTTTATTGTTGTCATAAGCCTCTGCCTGTATGTTGGGCTTTTGCAGTTCTGCGGAGTTTTCCTCATTTTCTTTCTTTTCTCTTTTTTTAATTTTAATTTTTAAAACCTATCATTATTTTTTCTACATTTATTTCTTTGTTTGCTTTTCCTACTGTTCTTTTCCCCCTGCAGTTATTCTTTAACCTATATAAATCTTCTTTATCAACCTCTATTTGCATATCTATTCTTTCTTTCTTTTCTTTATCTCCTTTCCTCTCAACATATTTGTTAGTTTTATTTTCATTGCCTTCTTCCCCAATTGGCACCTTGCTTTAGTTTTGTTTTCCCATTTGTGCTTTTATTAGTTTTGTTCTGGCAGATGTAATTTTTGGTTTCCTTTGTTCACTGGGTCAATCTATTGTACTTTATTTTTGTTGGACTGTTTTGATTTTGCTTATGGGTGTATATGTATATGTGTATATTCAGTCACGTTTTCTATTGTTGTTATAAACCTCTACATTGTGCTTTTGCAGTTCTGTGGAGTTTTCCTTTATCTCCCCTTTTTTCTTTCTTCTTCCATTTTTTTCCTCTTTTCTAAAATTTTAAATATTTAAGCCTATTATATTTTTTCAACATTTATTCCTTTGTTTGCCTTTCCTACTGTTCTTTTCCCCTTGCAGTTAATGTATAGAAACCTTCTTCTTCTACCTCTGTTTAACTTTGCGTATTTATTCTGTCTTTCTTTCCTTTCCTCTCAACATATTTGTTAGTTTCTTTTCTTTGCTTTATTCCCCATGTGGCACCTTGCTTTAGTTTTGTTTTCCAGTTTGTGCTTAAGTTAGTTTAGTTCTTAACTGGTAAATAATAATTTTTTATTTCCTTTGTTTGCCGGATCAATCTACTGTAGTTTATTTTTGTTGGATGGTTTTCACTTTGCTCATGGGTGTATATGTATATGTGTATATTCCATTATTTTAATTGTTATTTGCCTGATTTTGTAACTGCCATTTGTCTGGGGTTCATCTTTGGTTTCTCGTTTTTAGATATTTGTTTTAATTTCACTTAATGCCATAACAAACCACTTGTGGAATCTTCGTTCCTGACCAGAGATCAAGCCTTTGGAGTGGGAGCACTGACTCTAAGACCCTAGACTACCAGAGAACTACCCTAGGGAGTATCAGATAGTGAGAACTCACACAGAGAAAACCACTTGAATACAAGACCCAGCATCACATCACAAGACCCTGTGCAGGATGCCTCATTTAAACAATAAACAAAACAAAAATACAAAGCCAATCATCAGCAGACAGGATTACCACCTCACTCAGCCTTGCCTATCAGAGGAAAAACAAACAAAAACTCAGCACTATGGCTGATTCATATCAATGTATGACAAAACCCACTGAAATGTTGTGAAGTAATTAGCCTCCAACTAATAAAAAAATTAAAAAAAAAAAAAAACTCAGCACAAATCTCACACCATACGAAGCTCACATAAACAAAACCACGGGATCAACCTTAGAGGTTTGAAAACCAAGAGAAGAAAGAATTCAACCTTCTTCAAGGAAAGAATTCAACTTTCTTTGAAGCCTGGGAAAAGGAGACCTCAAACACAATAACTTTATAAAGAAAGAAAAGGCAAAGATATACTACACAAATGAAGGAACAAACTAGAAAAACAGAGGTCCAAATAAATGAAGAGGAAATAGGAAAATTACCTGAAAAAGAATTCAGAATAATGATAATAAAGATGATCAAAAACCTTGAAAACAAAATGGAGAAAATGCAAGAATCAATTAACAAAGACCTAGAAGAATTAAAGAATAAACATACAGAGCCAAACAACACAATTACTGAAATAAAAAATACTCTAGAAGGAATCAATAGCAGAATATCTGAAGCAGAAGAACAAATCAGTGAGCTGGAAGATAAAATAGTGGAAACAACAGCTGAAGAGCAGAATAAAGTAAAAAGAATGAAAAGAGCTGAGGATAGTCTCAGAGACCTCTGGGACAATATCAAATGCACCAATATTCGAATTATAGGGGTCCCAGAAGAAGAAGAGAAAAAGAAAGGGAATGGAAAAAATTTTAAAGAGATTATAGTTGAAAATTTCCCCAACATGGAAAAGGAAATAGTCAAGTCTGAGAGGCACAAAGAGTCCCATACAGGGTAAACCCAGGGAGAAACATCCCAAGGCACACAGTAATCAAGCTAACAAAGACTAAACACACAGTAAGAATATTAAAAGCAGCAAGGGGAAAACAACAAGTAACATACAAGGGAAACCCTATATGCTTAACAGCTGATCTTTCAGCAGAAACTCTGCAGGCCAGAAGGGAATAGCAGGATATATTTAAAGTACTGAAAGGGAAAAATCTACAACTAAGATTACTGTACCTGGCAAGGATCTCATGCAAAATTGATGGAGAAATAAAAAGCTTTTCAGACCAAGCAAAAGTTAAGAGAATTCAGTATCACCAAACCAGCTTTACAACAAATGTTAAAGGGGCTTATATAGTCAAGAAATGCAACAGAAGAAAAAAGATCTATAAAATCAACCCCAATTAATTAAAAAAATGTCAATAGGAACATATATATCAATAATTACTTTAAGTACAAATGGATTAAATGCTCCAACCAAAAGACACAGACTGACTGAATGGATACAAAACAAGACCCATATATATGATGTCTACAAGAAACCCGCTTCAGACCTAAAGACACATATAGACTGAAAGTGAGAGGATGGAAAAATATATTCCATGCAGATGGGAAGCAAAAGAAAGCTGGAGTAGCAATCCTCATATCAGACAAAATAGATCTTAAAATAAAGAAGATTACAAGGGATAAGGAAGGACAATACTATTGATCAAGGGATCAATCCAAGAGGAAGACATAACAATTGTAGATATCTATACACCCAACATAGGAGCACCTCAATATAATAGATTAACACAAATAGACAAAAAAGGAGAAATTAACAGTAAAACAATAATAGTAGGAGACTTTAACACCCCACTCACACCACTGGACATATCATCAAAACAGAAAATTAATAAGGAAACACAAGTCTTAAATGATACATTAGATGAGATGGATCTCATTGATATCTTCAGGACATTCCATTCAAATACAGAAGAATACACCTTCTTCTCAAGTGCACATGGAACGTTCTCCAGGATAGACATCTTGGGTCACAAATCCAACCTCAGTAAATTTAATAAAGTTGAAATCATATCAAGAATCTTCTCCAACCACAATGCTATGAGACTAGATATCAATTACCAGACCAAAACTGTAAGAAACACAAACACATGGAGTTTAAACAACATGTTTCTACATAAGCAACAGGTTACTGAAGAAATCAAAAGGGAAATCAAACCATTTCTAGAAACAAATGACAATGAAAACACGACAACTCAAAACCTGTGGGATGCAGCAAAAGCAGTTCTAAGAGGGAAGTTTATAACAATACAATCCTACCTCAAAAAAAAAGAAAAACATCTAATAGACAACCTAACTTTACACCTAAAGCAACTGGAAAAAGAACAACAACCCCCCCCCCCAAAAAATTAGTAGAAGGTAAGAACTCATAAAGATCTGAACAGAAATAAATGAAAAAGAAATGAAAGAAACAGTAGTAAAGATTAATAAAACTAAAAGCTGGTTCTTTGAGAAGATAAACAAAATTGACAAACTTTTAGCCAGATTCATCAAGAACAAAAGAGAGAAGAATCAAATCAACAAAATTAAAGAGAGGTTACAATAGACAATGCAGAAATACAATGGATTATAAGAGACTACTATGAACAACTATATAGTAATAAAATATGTAACCTGGAAGAAATGGACAGATTCTTAGAAAAGTTCAATCTTCCAAGAATGAACCAGGAAGAAACAGAAATTATGAACAACCCAATTACAAGCACTGAAATGGAAGCTGTAACCAAAAATCTCCCAAAGAACAAAAGCCCAGGACCAGAGGGCTTCAGAGGAGAATTCTGTCAAACACTTAGAGAGGAGCTAATGCCTATACTTCTAAAACTCTTTCCAAAAATTGGAGAGGAAGGAACACTTCCAAATTCATCCTATGAGGCCACCATCACCCTAATTCCAAAACCAGACAAAGAAAACATAAAGAAAGAAAACTACAGGTGAATATCACTGATGAACATAGATGCAAAAATCCTCATCAAAATTTTAGCAAACAGAATTCAGCAACACATCAAAAAGCTCATACACCATGATCAAGCTGGGTTTATTACAGGGATGTGAGGATTCTTCAGTATATGCAAATCAATCAATACAATACACCATATTAACAAACTGAAAGATAAAAACCATATGATAATCTCAATAGATGTAGAAAAAGCCTTTGACAAAATTCAGCACCAAACTCTTAAAAAAATGGGCATAGAAGGAACCTACCTCAACATAGTAAAGGCCATATATGATAAGCCTACAGCAAACATTATTCTCAATGGTGAAAAGCTGAAGGTATGTCCCCTAAGATCAGGAACAAGACAAGGGTGTCCACTTTGGCCACTGTTATACAATATATTTCTGGAAGTAGTAGATACAGTAATCAGAGAAGAAAAAGAAGTAAAAAGAATCCAGATTGGAAAAGAAGTAAAGCTCTCACTGTTTGCAGATGACATGATACTATACATAGAAAACCCTAAAGATAGTATCAGAAAATGACTAGAGCTAATCAGTGACTTTAGCAAAGTTGCAGGATACAAAATCAATGCACAGAAATCACTTGCATTTCTCTATACTAACAATGAAAAATCAGAAAGAGAAATTAAGGAATCACTCCCATTCACCACTGCAACCAAAAGAACTAAATATCTAGGAATAAACTTACCTAAGGAGACAAAAGAATTGTACACAGAAAATTATAAGACACTGATGAAAGAAATCAAAGATGACATAAACAGATGGAGAGATATTTCATGTTCCTGGGTAGAAAGAATCAATATTGTGAAAATGACTATACTACTAAACACAATCTAGAGATTCAGTGTGATCCCTATCAAATAACCAATGGCATTTTTTCACAGAACTAGAACAAAAAATTTCACAATGCATATGGAAACACAAAAGACCCTGAATAGCCAAAGCGGTCTTGAGAAAGAAGAATGGAGCTAGAGGAATCAACTTTCGATCTTCAGATTATACTGCAAAGCTACAGTCATCAAGACAGCATGGTACTGGCACAAAAACAGAAATACAGACTAATGGAACAAGTTAGAAACCCCAGAAATAAACCCATACCCTATGGGTATGTTATTTTTGACAAAGGAGGCAAGAATATACACTGGGGCAAAGACAGCCTCTTCAATAAATGGTACTGGGAAAATTGGACAGCTACATGTAAATAATGAAGTTAGAACACTTCCTAACACTATACACAAAGATAAACTCAAAATGGATTTAAGACCTAAATGTAAGACTAGAAGCAATAAAACTTTTAGAGGAAAACATAGGCAGAACACTCAATGACATAAATCAAAGCAAGATCCTCTATGACCCACCTCCTAGAGTAATAGAAATAAAAACAAAAGTAAACAAGTGGGACCTAACTAAACTTAAAAGCTTTTCAACAGCAAAGGAAACTCTAAGCAAGGTGAAAAGACAACACTCAGAATGGGAGAAAATAATAGCAAATGAAACAACTGACAAAGGATTAATTTCCAAAATATACAAGTGTCTCATACAACTCAATCCCAGAAAAACAAACAACCCAATTAAAAAGTGGGGAAAAGACCTAAACAGAAATTTCTCCAAAGAAGACATACAGATGGCTAACAAACACATGAAAAGATGCTCAACATTGCTCATTGTTAAAGAAATGCAAGTCAAAACTACAATGAGATGTCACCCCACACCGGTCAAAATGGCCCTCATAAAAGAGTGTACAAACAATAAATGCTGGAAAGGATGTAGAGGAAAGGGAACACTCTTGCACTATTGGTGGGAATGTAAATTGATACAGCCACTATGGAAGATGGTATGGAAATTCCTTTAAAAACTAGGAATAAAACCACCATATTACCCAACAATCCCACTCCTAGATATATACCCTGAGGAAACCAAAATTGAAAGAGACACACGTATCCCATTGTTCATTGCAGCACTATTTATAATAGCTAGAACATGGAAGCAACCTAGATGTCCATCAACAGATGAATGGATAAAGAAGT
Source organism: Cervus canadensis (assembly GCF_019320065.1). Classification (NCBI taxonomy): domain Eukaryota; kingdom Metazoa; phylum Chordata; class Mammalia; order Artiodactyla; family Cervidae; genus Cervus; species Cervus canadensis. The sequence goes on along the minus strand of NC_057388.1, from coordinate 24,065,517 downwards.
TTTGGTACATATATACACAATGGAATATTCAGTTCAGTTCAGTCGCTCAGTTGTGTCCAACTCTTTGCAACCCCATGAATCACAGCACACCAGGCCTCCCTGTCCATCACCAACTCCCGGAGTTTACTCAAACTCATGTCCATCGAGTCGGTGATGCTATCCAGCCATCTCATCTTCTGTCGTTCTCTTCTCCTCCTGCCCCCAATCCCTCCCAGCATCAGGATCCTTTCCAATGAGTCAACCCTTCGTTCACATGAGGTGGCCAAAGTATTGGAGTTTCAGCTTCAACATCAGTCCTTCCAGTGAACACCCAGGACTGATCTCCTTTAGGATGGACTGGTTGGATCTCCTTGCAGCCCAAGGGACTCTCAAGAGTCTTCTCCAACACCACAGTTCAAAAGCATCAATTCTTCAGTGCTCAGCTTTCTTCACAGTCTAACTCTCACATCCATACATGACCACTGGAAAAACCATAGCCTTGACTACAAGGATCTTTGTTGGCAAAGTAATGTCTCTGCTTTTTAATATGCTGTCTAGGTTGGTCATAACTTTCCTTCCAAGGAGTAAGCATCTTTTAATTTCATGGCTGCAATCACCATCTGCAGTGATTTTGGAGCCCAAAAAATAAAGTCTGACACTGTTTCCACTGTCTCCCCATCTATTTGCCATGAAGTGATGGGACCAGATGCCATGATCTTAGTTTTCTGAATGTTGAGCTTTAAGCCAACTTTATCACTCTCCTCTTTCACTTTCATCAAGAGGCTGTTTAGTTCCTCTTCACTCTCTGCCATAAGGGTGGTGTCATCTGCATATCCGAGGTTATTGATATTTCTCCTGGCAATCTTGATTCCAGCTTGTGCTTCATCCAACCCAGCATATCTCATGATGTACTCTGCATATAAGTCAAATAAACAGGGTGACAATATACAGCCTTGACGTACTCCTTTTCCTATTTGGAACCAGTCTGTTGTTCCATGTCCAGTTCTAACTGTTGCTTCCTGACCTGCATATAGGTTTCGCAAAAGGCCGGTCAGGTGGTCTGGTATGCCCATCTCTTTCAGAATTTTCCACAGTTTATTGTGATCCATGCAGTCAAAGGCTTTGGCGTAGTCAATAAAGCAGAAATAGATGTTTTTCTGGAACTCTCTTGCTTTTTTGATGATCCAGCGGATGTTGGCAATTTGATCTCTGGTTCCTCTGCCTTTTCTTTTACTCAGCCATAAAAAGGAATGCATTTGAGTCAGTTCTGATGAGGTGGATGAACCTAGAACCTATTGTACAGAGTGAAGTGAGTCAGAAAGAGAAAGAGAAATACCGTATTCTAACGCATATATACGGAATCTAGAATAATGACACTGAAGAAGTTATTTACAGGTAACAGTGGAGAAACAGCCATAGAGAATAGATCTATGGACATGGGGAGAGGGGTGGAGAGGGTGAGATGGAACTTATGTTACCATATGTAAAATAGATAGCCAGTGGGAACTTGCTGTGTGGCTCAGGAAACTCAAACAGGGGCTCTGTATCAACCTAGAGGGGTGGGGTGGGGAGGGAGATGGGAGGGAGGGTCAGAAGGGAGGGGATATATGTATGCCTATGGCTGATTCGTGTTGAGGTTTGACAGAAAACAGCAAAATTCTATGGAGAAGGAAATGGCAACCCACTCCAGTATTCTTGCCTGGAGAATCCCGGGGACGGAGGAGCCTGGTGGGCTGCCATCTATGGTCTCACACAAAGTCGGACATGACTGAAGTGACAAAGCAGCCACAGCATTAGCAAAATTCTGTAAAGCAATTATCCTTCAATGAAAAATAAATTAATTAAAAAAAAAACTACCTAAAAAAAAAGTGATAACCAGTGGTGGATGCATGTAAGTATCTGGAGAGCTCACGTGCCTTCATGTTTGATAGACAGAAGGTAAGAGGACTTCATTATTGGTAACCCTGGATAACTTTCTCTTAATTTACCTTTTTAAACTTGACAATTTTAATGTGCATTTCAACATCCTTTAGGTGCATATTCTTGGTCCAAATTTCATGATATTTTGAATAAACCTGTAACATTATGCATTACTGCAGATGTAACTGTGATTTAACAGCCATTAGATAAAATTTTTTGCCTTCAATGCTTGTCATTTTGAATATGGTTTTGATTGTGAGTACACCTCAGAGAATTTCAGTCCATTACAGAGATCACCCCCGCACACACACTCCTATTATGAATTTCCCTTTCTGTAAGAGTCATAGAAAGTGTCAGATGGCGTGTTACTGCATGTCATACTTGGCTGCAGAGGGGATAGAAATTTAGCTCTTAATATTTAGCAGTGTTCATTGCTCAGTGTTGAACCTACCTTCCAGTTTAAAGAGATCCATTGTTTTGTGATGTAAATTCCCAAGTGGATAATTAGTTATTTTATCATTTGAGACACATGATCAATAATTTAAAAACAGAACCATGAAGAAAGAGGTAGAATGTCCTCTACTAAGCACAGCCCTGTTGTAATTATTTTTTACTTTGGAAAATGTATCAAGTGTTCCCACGAATATTAGAGAACAGCAAATATCAGTTTAGGAAACACCCTTTGAACTATATGTCATCAATTTAAAAACTAACAATGCCTCAATTCTGGAAATGATAACCAAATGAAAGGTATCTTCAGGTCCTTGGAAGCACACCACCATGAGAGGCAGGGAAGGAAAATAGCTTCTTTGGGAAAACACAAGCACATCCACACACACATGGACATCTGCACAGTAATCATGACAGTCCACTCATGTTCCTTCACACATGTGTGTATTTTTGCCTCTGAATGTTCTCATTGCTAAGTTTAGCTATGTATTTTCTATGGGCCTATTCATTTAGCTATTTATCTAAGTCAATAATTTATGCAAAGCATTTCACTCTGTCTGTAACACCCAGACCAAACCTCTAGAGCACAGAACATTCACAATTAATGGGCTTCATGTACTTTTGTTTCTAAGCATTGAGTTGTGTCTTGACTGAGGTTAATTTTTACTTGTCTCAAACCTGTAATTATAAATATTACAAGTGTAGTCAGTGTAACCAGGAAGAAGTTTGCTTTGTCTATGAAAATTCAGTTTAAAGTTTTAATATGTTTTAAGAAGGGGAATCATTAAAAAATGCTTTTGATTAATTATGGGCAGAAAATTTGTTACAAGAGATCAGGGAATAAAATGTTAATATTTTATGGACATTCTGCACTCTGCTTTCTGTAGAAGTGTCTCTGAGTTCTTACTCCATTTTTTTTAAAAAAATGGGGCTAGTAGTTAATTACAGATATGAGAAATATAAGAAAGATAGTGACAAGCTCTATCAGTTGATCTATTTCTAAGGAAAAGGGCTTGACTTTATATCAAAAGATCAATTAAAAGATGTATAATTTTTATGTTTTTAGTTAAAATAAAAATTTTAAGATGTGTGTACCTCATGTTTTCAGAAAAGTTCACATTTAATTGGATATTTTAACTAATCAATTACCTATTAGCCTAAATCTCATCACAGAAAAGTGCTTTTAATGTAATTAATTGATGCTGGTCCCATTCCACAAAGTATTTGAATCACCTTACAAAAACACAGATGTTTTTATAAAGTTATAGAAAACATATATATGTAAAACGTACAAAATATCATGTAAAAGTGTAATGTCAAAGCTGAGATTTTAAGGAGAAAAGGAAAAAAAGAGTTGCTTAGGCAAAATGCAGCTTTTTCTGATATTGAGAAAAATCTGATAAATAGCATATCAATCTGACATGGTTGTTTGAATTCTAAAATAGAGCTGAAATAAAATACAATTAAAAAACTCCAAAAGACTTTATGGCATGGCAGTATTTCAGTGTAAACTTCCAAGATAAGCTTATATGAATACCAGGTCATTTCTGTGTATTCAAATTTACCAGAAACAGTTCATGACTTATATGGATTATCTCATTATTTGTCACTGCAATCGGAGTGTGGTTGGCATCATAGTACCATTTGAAAAATAAGAATCTGATGCCAGAGGCCAGGGTTGGAGGGTTAGCAAGCAGGAGACCAAGTCCCAGGATGCCACACCCCTGCCCAACATCAGGCTGACACTTACCTTCTCCAGTATTTTTATTCCATTCCACTGAACCTAGTCCTTGGACAGTTTTCCTGAATTGCTTTTGCTTAGATTTATAATCAAAACTGCTGGCCTATTAGAATCACCTGGGCAGTTTTAAAATATACTTTTGGGCTTTACACTCCAGCCAGAGATTCTGATTCAATTGTCTAGGGAGGGACTTGGCATCAGTATTTTTTTAAATCACCCTAGATTGAGACCTGTGGAGGTGATATAAGCATTTCTTTATTCTTAATGATAAATGATGCTTTGAAAAATAAGGTCCTGATCTGTATCTTCTGGGTTTACTGTCCCCTCAGGATATGCCATAATCTTTTTTCTCCTCCTTTCCCTACCTCATTCCCATCCCAAACACCTCTGTGCCTTTTTATGACTGAGTAGTTGTATTCAATTGTATATATATGTACCACATCTTCTTTATCCAGTTCTCTGTCAATGGACATTTCTGTTGCCTCCATGCCCTGGCTGTTGTAAATAGTGCTCCAGCAAACATTGGCGTGCGCGTATTTTTTTGAATTATGGTTTTCTCGGGGTACATGCCCAGGAGTGAGATTGCTGGGTCATATGGCAGCTCTATTTATATTCTTTTAAAGAGCCTCCATACTGTTCTCCATTGTGGCTGCACCAATTTATATTCCCTGCAACAGGGTTCTCTTCTCTGCACACACTCTCCAGCATTTATTGTTTGTAGATTTTGTCACGATGGTCATTATGACCAGTGTGAGGTGATACTTCATTGTAGTTTTAATCTGCATTTCTCTAATCATTAGTGATGTTGAGCATCTTTTTCTGTGCCTTTTGGCCATCTGTATGTCTTCTTTGGAGAAGTGTCTATTTAGATCTTCCACCTATTTTTTGATTCGGTTGTTGTTGTTTTCTTGGTATTGAGTTGCATGAGCTGTCTGTATATTTTGGAGATTAATCCTTTGTCAGTTGCTTTATTTGCAAATATTTTCTCCCATTGTGAGGGTTGTCCTTTCATCTTGTTTATGGTTTCCTTTGCTGTATAAAAGCTTTTAAGTTTAATTAGGTCCCACTTATTTATTTTTATTTTTAATTAGTCTAGGAGGTGGGTCAAAAAAATCTTCCTGTGATTTATGTCAAAGACTGTTCTTCCTATATTGTCCTCTGAGAGGAAATATTAATGCATATATGTGGAATTAAAAAAAAAACAACAACAGAAGGAACAAGTAAAGAGAATGAAAACAAAATCAATAGCAGTAATTTGGGTATTTATTACTTTGTTTTTCCTCTAGAATTAATTCTTTGATTATATTTACATTCATTGTAAATGCTGTGATAATATCAAAGAAAATTTATAAGAAAATAAAAAAGATCACCCAAATCTCATATCCTAATGCAGCTAGTTTGATTCTAATCATACCTACATGTATATATGTATTTCCATTGTAAACGCTTAATAAATGTAGGCTATTACTATAATTCCAAAAAAAACTTAGTGGTTTTAAACACCACCATCTCACAATCCCCTCAGATTCCATGGGTCAGGGATCTATCTGGACATGGGTGACTTATCTCTGGTCCATGGTGTAGGTTCACACAACTGCAGGGGACTTGAATGGCAGTGGGTGGGAATCATGAAGAGTTATCTTCCCCCAGGTCTCTGGGGCCCGGGCTGGAATGACAAGAAGACCGGCCAGCTGAGACTGTTACTGGTGCCTTCCACATGCACTCTTCATGTACTCTGGGTGACCCCACAGCTCTGGATTATATGGCAGCTTAAGGCTCTGAGAACAAAGGTTCTACCTGACATTCGGTGGCCTTTCCAGCTGTGGATGGTCACTCTGCCTCCCATCTGGTGAACTCTATTGACTGAAGCACACACAGACCTGTTCGGAGCCCAGAGGAGACCAACACCCCACAGGTGCTTTAGACTCAAGAATAAAGTCTCTTTATGTCTCCCTCAAAGCACATAGGGCATCCCAGATGGCTCAGTGGTAAAGAACCCACCTCCCAATGCAGGAGATGTGAGTTTAATCCCTTGGTTGGGAAGATCCCCTGGAGAAGGGAATGGCAACCCACTCCAGTATTCTTGCCTGGGAAATCCCGTGTACTGAGGAGCCTGGCAGTCTACAGTCCATGGATCGCAGAGTCGGACATGACTGAAGTAACCTAGCATGCAAAATACATAATGTCTATCTTAATGGGAACTATATCTAAATATTTGTTGAGCTAGTACAGCTGTTATACCATAGTTTAGAATGATTTTTTACACCTACTGGAAAATAATAAAACTGAATTCTTTCAAGTGCACTTTACTTAGCAAGCAAACTGTCTAAGCGAGCTCTCCCACGTAGTCAAAGCAGAGTATCAATGAAAAGATAGCTACACTATGATCTCAAACCCTTTTTTTATACATGTGAAACATCGATTATAAATGGGATCTAGATAAAAAGAATGGTTCAAATCAAGCTAATCTAGAAGACAGATTAAAAGCCAGGGTTCTATGATATTGTTACTTAGCAATATCTTTGATAAAACACAGGGCAAAATTCAGGATTTTTAGGAATCATTTTTTTAGTTTTCCTTTCATTTCCATGAAACAAGTTACAATTACAGGGCATCTCAATAATCTTTTCAGGAAGCCTGGCTCCTGGTTTTAATACAACAATGAAAAGTCCCAGATTTGTATCAGTACATTGGATTAAAATTAGTCAGTCAATGAATTTTTTCCAGACCTATTCCTTATTTACTGCAACTGGTTTAGGTAATCAGTTGGCTCCCTACCAATTTTTAACTAAGTTTAGTTTGAAGTTTGTTTTAACACTGCAATACAGTGAATAATACCCCTCCCCCGCAAATCCTAATCCCTAGACCCCGTGAATATGTTACTTTACATGATAAGGGACTTTGCAGATGTGATTAAATGAAGGAATTTGGGGTGGAGCGATTAGCCTGGATTATCCTAGGGGGCCCAGTGTAATCATGAAAGTCTTTATTAGAAGCAGACAGGAGACTAGATGGGTAACAGTAAACAGAAGCAAGAGGTTGGCGTGATATGAGGAAGTCATGAGCCAAAGAATGCAGGTGACTTCTAGAAACTGACAAAGGCAAGAAAATCATTTCTCCTCCATTTCCAGAAGTAACTAGTCCCGTTAACACCTTGGCTTTAGCCCAGTGAGCTGATTTCTGGCCTTCTGACCTCTGGAACGATAAGATAATAAATTTGTGTTGTTTGAAGCCATTAAGTTTATGGCAATTGGTTATAATAGCAACAGGAAACTAATAAAAACATTCAGGATAGACATCTGTACCTTCCATTTGTTTGGTCCAAATACTGGTGTTAATATTGATTCCTACACTATCTACTTCATCACTGTAAAAATGTTAATGTCAGCTTTTGTTGGTTTAGATTTCTTTGACTACTTGAGAAAATACTGTATACGGCCATCTTGGAGAAAACTTTAAAGTCAAAACCCAGGATTAAAAAAATCAGATAAAGACTGGCCCTTTTACCAAAGGATGTTGTGCTTAATCAAAGGCAGATTTATTGCATGAGTCTTAAATATTGAGCCATACTAAAACTTTCTAAAGTGAGTCAGCTTAGAAAATTGCAACTTGCTTCCCAATTTTTGGAGCATATCTACTGCATAAAGAAGTCAAGCAAGGAAGGAAATGATAAACAAAGATAAAAATAAAAAGTAGAAAAATTTAAAAAATGAATGTAATTCCTTTTTGAGCACAGAGAACTCTACAATAGGCTTGGCATTATTAACCTTTATGCTTTCCTTATATTCCTGAGATATGCTGAGTTGTAAAAATTAAGATAAATGATGTGGTGATGCCTGGCTTAGCATCTGGCACATGATGGGTGTGTAAGTAATATTAGTAGAGTGTGAACAGAGGTGGTGTGGTGGCTACAGGGCAACAGGCTATTTATTGGAAGGTGATGGACGTCGTCCCCAGCTTAGAGCAGAGAGAGAGAGAGATACTAGCTTTTCCTTTTCAGTAGAGGAGAGGGGAAATAGGGCCCCTTTAATCTGGCCCTGTGCCAGGGCCTTTAGCTATTAATATTAGCAACCATAAATAATTTGTGTTGACACTGACACACTTCTCAGCCATCCCGTTTTCATAATGTTAGTGAATCCACAAGCATGAAGTGAGTTTTTAAGTACTTGACCTATGTGTTTGACTTTAGAGCTCTATTAACAGTGAGCTAACAAATGGAGTAACAAGCGATGCCTTTAGTAGACCATTGTTGTTCAGCATTTGCCAAAAGGTAGATGTCTGATTAATTGCTCTTTCTCTCTTGCTGTCTCTTTTGTCAATAGAGTATTAGTAAAAACATTTGTCACCAATACTGCAGTGAGAAAGCTTTTCTCAGAATCCTGTGGTGTCTGTTGTAAGCTGACCTACTGTCGCTAAATGTAAGTGCAAGCGGTCCCAGAATTTAGCTGGTTAACTAGAGGGTTGAGAAGCTGTGCATAGTGGGTGAGGAATTTTATCTCGAAGTGATGTTTGTACATTTGCACTTTATGGAAGACTGAAGACATTTCACATCCTAGCTGGATACTTCCTGATCTGGGGACCTGTTGGTGCCTCCACACAGCTCAGGTCTCACCTTTTCTAAGCTTGTACTGATGATGTTGAAGACAAGTACTGATTCCTCCCCACTCCCCACCACAGCAGCAAAGACTCCATCTTGACCTGGATTCTGAGATTTTGCTTAGCTGAAGTTTGAACCATTGAAAAATGGAATATTGATAGTATAGTACTTCACTATTGGGACAGAAAGAAATGTGACCAATACTAAAAGGGTCTTTCTGACTTAAATTCAGTGTATGACCTCAAGATGCAGGAAGAGCTTTAAGATTCCTTTTAGATCTAAACGTGTATAATTTTATGTTTTAAATGAGTTTTAAATGTTAGTCATCTTTTCTAACACAGTACTATTACTTTTTAAAGCAGAGGTTTCCAGCTTTGGGTGATTTTGCCTCCTACGGAACATTTGGAAATTTCTAGAGACACTTGTTGTCATGACTGGTAGAGTGGGGCTACTGACATCTAGTGGGTTGCAGCAGACTGTTAGTGTCCCCCTACCCAATTCATATGTTTGCATACCTTATTTATTCATTCACATAACTGATGTGATGGTATTGGAGATGGAGCCTTTGGGAGGTAATTAGGTCATGAACCCCTATGATGAAATGACTGTCCTTGTAAAAAGAGGAAGAGTGCTAACCCTTGATCTCTTTTTACCAAGTGAGGATCTGAAAAGATAACTCTATAAACCAGGAAGAAAGCCTTCACCAAGAACTTAATCATGCTGGCACTCTGGTTGTGATCTTCTAGCCCCCAGAACTATGAGAAATAAATGCACTGTGTTTCAGCCACCCCATCTGTTATATAGAATATAATGTGTGTGTGTGCATGTGTGTGTGTACGTGTGTGTGTGTATTTCAGTTGTGTCTGACTCTTTACAACCCCATGGACTGTAGCCCACTAGGCTCCTTTGTCCATGGAATTCTCCAGGCAAGAGTACTGGAATGGGTTGCCATTTCTTTCTCCAGGGGATCTTCCTGGCCCAGGTATTGAACCCAGGTCTCCTGCATTGCAGGCAAATCCTTTACCATCTGAGCTACTAGGGAAGCCCCAAGGTATAACATAGGGTATCATGTAATATAGGGTGTTCTATTCTAGCAGCCTGAGCTAAGACATGACCAGAGCCCAGAGATGCTGCTGAAGAATTCTGCAGGGCACAGGACAGCTCCCCACAACCAAGAAAATCAATCCCCAAATGGCAGTTGTGCTGAAGCCTAGAAACCCATGAACGAGAGCCTGCAGGAGAAGGTTAGGGAACGCAACTTGTTATGAGCAAAAGCTCACAGTTGTATTTCCTGGGAATAGTTTGCTAGTTGCGTAGCTGCAAGTTTTGCAATGTTGATTATTACTTAAGAGGAAGCAAAGCATGCTCCAACTGAATGGGAGAGACAGACGTGAACTTTCTGAATTACGAGGTTCCTCTGCCAAGGACACTCAGAAGTACAATTTGGGTGCTTGCACAAATAGAAGACATTTAAATGTATCCATCCTCTTAATTTTACTTTTTTTCTGAAAAGAGCACTCACAAGAAATTCCATTTACCTTAGGCACAGCAAAATAATTTTCTGATGGGAACTCCTTACCATTATCAGGAAAGAATGAATTCTCAGTGGGAAGTCTTGCATACCTTTCAGCTGAAGACTGAGATACATTCCCACAAGACCAGGGTGTTGTCTAATACACACTTGATATTCGAAACTGTAGGTGGCCTATGTGAGTGCCACCTGGGAACTTGTTAGCAGTGCAGAATCTCAGGCCCAGCCTTGTCACAAGATGTGGGTGGGAGGTGGAGGTAGATGGCTAAGCATGTTCAAGATCAGGATGTACTGCTAGATGATCTTCATTCTATGGTAATCAAGCCCTAATTTTTGAGCCTATGAATGAAATGCATTTCACTCCTCTCAAAATATGTGGGCATTTATTTATGACCAGTTCTGGGCTTCCCTGTTGGTTTAGATGGTAAAGAATCTGCCTGCAATATAGGAGACTTGGGTTTGATCCCTGGGTCAGGAAGATCCCCTGACGAAGGAAACAGCAATCTACTCCGGTATTCTTGCCTGGGAAATCCATTGGACAGAAGAGCCTGGTGGGCTACAGTCTATGCGGTCACAAAGAGTTGGACACAGCTGAAACTAACATTTTCACTTTCTGTTGTATTGGGCAAATCAGTTCACCTTTTGGGCTTCAGTAGTCTCATTTTTTTGAAAAGAGGGAGTGACGATTAAAGGATCTCTAAGTTCTGTTCCACTTCTAACATTGTAGGAATTAATATAACTTTTCATCCAAAATAAATATCATTTATAACTGCTTGAGTTATCCTGGTGAATGTAAACTTAAAGAGAAGGTCTCTGGCCAGTACATACCATCAATGCACATAGAAAGAGACCCATGTCAATTCATAGCCACTGAATTTTTATGTAAAATATTCTGCCTCCCACGTATTGAAGTTGGGGTGTGCCTTCTCTTGACCGGCACTTTGATCTGCTCTCTGTAGGAGCATTCCTTGCCTCCCTGGTTACCTGCATCCTGTGTAAATGAACCATGACCAAACATCCACCTTGGTGGGCTAGGACAGTAAACAATCTGCCTACAGTGTGGGAGACCCAGGCTTGATACCTGGGTCAGAAAGATCCCTTGAAGAAGGGAATGGCTACCCACTGTAGTAGTCTTGCCTGGAGAATTCCATAGACAGCGGAGTCTGGCGGGCTACAGTCCATGGGGTGGCAAAGAGTTGGACACAACTGAGCGACTAACACTTTTACTTCAAGTAGTAGCCTTGTCTGTACAAGCAGGCTCCCTGTGCAATTCCTACTTGTTCCTGGTCACCCCACTTAAATCCCAAAGCAGAAGTCACCCAGCTGCTTTCTTCCAGCCTGTCGCACTTGAAAACAGGAAGCCTGGGTTTAGGAAGATCTTGTAAGACAACTCACAAAGAAGAAAAGTGTTTGCAATCAGACTTCTTTCAAGAGCTGCTCCTGGAGTGTGATTTCAGAGATGCTAGTTCGGCTTTTTGGTTTTGCACAATCCAAGAGACCACAAGATCACAGACACCAGCCCAACCACGGACACCACCCCACCTCTGAAGCATAGGCAGGGCGCTCAGAGTCCTTTTTCCTCTGGAAAAGATTGAATAATTAAGTGGAAAAGTGAGATTTCTTCTTACTATAAATCAGAGCATAGAAAAATATAATGGTTTTTTATTGTCTAGGTAGCCAGTGCAAACTGCTCCATGATCTAGAGTTGGAAATAATGTCACATTTCTTCATTTCCCAAATCAGATTAGAACTGGGCCCAGCTACCAGCCATTAGATGAGCAAAACATCCAAATTAATGTCTTCACCCAAGAGCATTTAAGAACTCAGAGAGCCTTTGCGGGTGGTGAGGTGGGAGGCTTGGAGGGGTGGGCATCTGGACTGTGGCTCCTGTAGACCTAATGATGGTCCTCACGCTGGGCTTTGCTCATACACACTCCACCTAGCCTTGCAGTCACATCCATGTGCAGCTTTCTGCCAGGGCCTGTGGGGTCTCCTCAGATGGGATAACCCACTTCCACTGTCCACGTCAGACCTTAGAGAAGTCGAGCTCTTCTACACCTCAAGCAGGAGAAAATGTCTTTCCTTCATTCCTTGACATGTCCCAATCTGCCTTCTATCATAATAGGTAGGAATTATAAAATGATTATTAATGTTTTGGTGCACCTTTGAACACTGTAGTAGGATTTACATTGCTACAATCTTTTCAGAGGGCAGTTTGGCTGTTATCTTTCAATATTTTAAATGTATATATACTTTATGTTGGATACTCCAATATGAAGAATTTAATAAATATCTCAAAGTATACAAAGATATACATATAAAGATGATTATTCCTTCCTTGTTTGTAAAATAGAAAAAAATGATAAACAACCTAAGCTTCTATTAATAGGGGATAGTTGGATGATTTGTGGAATGTGTGTACAGTAAATCACTACCCAAACTCCTAGTAAGGAAAAACTGAATTACAGGCACAATCATTCCATAGAAAATACGTTAAGTGAAAAAGTTTCATAT